>NC_134891.1:19000762-19008695 GCF_041734735.1 Babylonia areolata
TGTGTGTGTGTGTGTGTGTGTGTGTGTGTGTGTGTGTGTGTGTGTGTGCCGTGGAAGCTGCGATACATAGACTAGAAACTCCGAGTGTGTGGAGGAGGGGGTAGAGGAGGTGCAGGGAAATTTGTGGTGGGTGTGTGTGTGTGTGTGTGTGTGTGTGGGTGTTGGAGCTCATGTACCTTTATATGTATTTGACTGTGCTTTCATATCTATAAAACTGCGTTTTGGGGGCATATCTGTTATGCATGTGTGGGTGTATGTGTGAATGTGTGTCTTCATGTTTTATATTTATTTGCTTATTTATCATCATTGTTGTCTTATTTATTTAATTAATTATTTATTTTTATTATTATTTTATAATTATTTTCATTACTACTATGTTGTTTTTTTTCTCAAGGCCTGACTAAGCGCGTTGGGTTACGCTGCTGGTCAGGCATCTGCTTGGCAGATGTGGTGTAGCGTATATGGATTTGTCCGAACGCAGTGACACCTCCTTGAGCTACTGATACTGATACTGGTGTTAAGGAACTGATAACTATGGCCAAAGTCTGTGTTACTTCAATATCTGTTTGGTACACGTGCACTTACACCCCCAGTTTGTGACATGAGAGGTGTGGGTTTGAATCAAGGAGACAGAAATAGAGAGAGAGGTGAACGGGACGGGGTGGGGGTAGGGGGGGGGGTGGGGGGGGGGGGGGGAGAGAGAGAAAGAGACAGAGAGAGAATCTGTTAAATGATAAAAATCAGTTATATATATATATATAAAAGACTTCTTAGAAAAGAGAAACATTCAGACTAAAATAGGGAATACGTATTCATCTACACGAACATTGCAGACTGGCATTCCTCAGGGCTCTGAAATTGCTCCAATGTTGTTCAACATTCTAATGAATGATCTGCCACTGACATTTCCATAAAATTTGTCAACATACGTTCTGTTTAATTCTGATGAGAGAACAACAAACCCGTGGACTTACATAACCAATTTTCTTGTCGGTGGTTTAAAAAGAAAGAAGCAAGATACAATAATTAACAAGCTCACCTGCAAAGATTCGGGGAACTGCGAATGGTGCAATACTGGTAGACGTCAGGACAGCTCAAGTGAGAATGTCTGGCCGGGACCTGTGTCGAGCTGGGGCTTTTGACGAACACCCCTGATCGATATGCATATGGCCATAATTATATGGAGATTTAAGTTGAGAGACCTTGCGGATACAGACCCGCCTCAGTCACGTGATTGGGAGGTGGTGTCAGGCACAAAGTCACACACACACACACACACACACACACACACACACACACACACATATATATATATATATATATATAGACACACACACGCGCACACACACACACACACACACACACACACACACACACACGCACACACACACACATGACACATGTCTTCGACCGAAGATCGTCAATGCGCAACTGCAAGGTTACCTCTAGCAAAAACAAAACAAAAAAACAAAAAAGTATGTATAGTGCGTAGCTGAATGTCAAATAACAACCTTATTGTTGCTATAGTCTACCCCTTTATTCACATGGGTCTTATGGGGCCTGTATAAACTGAATATTTCTTATTTTTTATTTTGTATGCAGGAATGCACAAATACAGCAATGCTGCTTTAAATCTATCAAGCAAATTAAAGCACTTGAGGAAGTCAGAAAGAAGCACAATGAAAGGCTTCACTGTCTTTTCCAAATCACAGGGGGCCTAACACCCAGTGAAGGGGCAAAAGGTAGGCGTGCGTTTTGACCAAAAACCTTGTAGGCGTTTTGCCCCAGTTTGAAAACTTTTAGATGACAGAATTTCTAGGAAATAGGCAAAGGAAATAAATCAGTTTCAACGCTACGATTCAACAGTTGACACAATCTTTTCACAGAACAATATTATTATCGATATTGCTTTGAATGAAGAACAGACACTGGCGTAAAAAAAATTCATCAGCATGGTTTTACAGAAATCATGGTGAATAAAATCAAATGCATGTGGAAAAAATAGCTGACTTCTGAGTGGCCTCCGTGTTGAGGTGTGTTTTCTCTGCTCAGTCAAGCGGAAACGGTAAAAGTGTCACTGGCTCGCTGTGTGCCATGATCTCCGATATTTTGGGGGTGGGCTTTTGACCCTGACTGGGCTTCTTGCCCAGAATTACCCCGTACATACAGCTGTGAAATTTTGTGTTGATACTAAGAATAGAATGGACCAATATTTGGCAAAGTTTCAAAGCACTCACTATATTATTGTCTGATTTATGTGGGTTTTTTTTTTAATCCATGTTTTTCGCAACTGACATAAAGGGGTTGAGTTTTTCTCATATAACAGAAATTTTACAAATGTGATCTTTCATAACCACAGACACTGCCTGATTGTAGCAATTGAATGGGCAATGGTGTATGCACAGTGTTTATCCACTGTAGAATCAGTTCGCATTCGACTTTGAGTCACAGTACGTGCTGAAATTGACGGAGATGCCATCTTGTCGAGCGGGCGAGCGAGAAAACAGAGTTACGCTCGCATGTATTGTACAAAAGAATTTCTCAGCCACAATAAAAGTGTAACATGGTGAAATTGTTCTCTTTGCCCCGCGGAGAGAGAGAGAGAAACTGATCAGAAGGACCAGACAGAGACACAACATTTCAGCCACCTAGAGAACACAACTCCGCATGTATCTACAACGACAGTAGATACTGACAGTGAAGAGGATCTGGAGTTTGAAGTCTGCATTCAGCAGCGCAAGGATGCGCGTTCAACTCCTGAGTTACCAAGAGTTGATTCTTCCGAGCTGGGAGGAGGTGGCATACCGCAGGAAGTCCAAGACCTCAGACAACACGGTGACGACTGTGGCCTTCAGGAGGAAGGTGTCTCGGGTTCAGGACGAAGCGGCGATAAGGAAGGAAGCAGAGATGGTGTTGTGGATGCTGTTGAAGAGGAAAGCACTGCTCCGCCCCTGAGACGGTCATCTCGTCACAGACGGCCCCCACACTGGATGACATCTGGGGACTACATCTTGTCACAACAAGACACGGCAGGCTTGGGAGTTTCTGGATGGACAGTTACTGAACGGAAATTAACATTTCTCAAGCAGCTGATGAAAGAGACAGAAGGAAAATCTTCCAAAAGATCATTCTTGAGAAACTGATATCGCTAGTCTAGGCTGTACAGTTTGTGTTTAGGCTGCATAGTTTTTGTTTGCATTGATTTGAAAAGTTTCGAACTGTGATTTATTTAATAACTGTGAAAAACGGAATTTTGAAACAATACGTTTTAATCTATATCTTAAGATTCAAATAATTACTGGTCAAGCGCATTTGTAAGTAAATGACGGGACGTCATTTCATTGGTCAGGGGAGGATGTAACAGGGTGAAATTGTTCTCTTTGCCCCGCAGAGAGAGAGAGAGAGAGAGAGAGAGAGAGAGAGAGAGAGTGTACGTTCATGACCCGTGTTAGCTTTAGCATCATTACTTCACGTGCAAAATAATATTCATGTGGGGTGGATATGCTGCATCTTGATATGTTTTTGCGAAGTGAGTTCTCCTACCCTTCCCTTGTAGAACCAATAATATCATCAGTTCTCAGTTAGCTTTAAAAGAGAACAGGCAACAGCAGTGTGTGTGCGGACCTCTGTCAACCTGATAGGGTGAATGAAATATATCATACTTTACAGTAAGCATTTCTAGCATTGAGAAATTGATAGCAAAATGTAAATGCTATTTGTATTTCCTTATTAATATTATTCTATCAGTTTACTTTGAGTTTAGATGTTATGCATTTTGAACGGATTTGCAATTATTTCGAATAACCGAGTTAATCTTAACTGAAATGTAACCTCAACTTACGTTTTGAAGTTTCTAGGATTTATATAAATATCTTTAAGAAATTAGACAATTTCGAATTGGGAACCAATCGCTCATTTCAATTAATGGGATAGTTTAGTCTTATCACACGTTTGTAACAATCGTAGATTCATGTGAAATATTTGGTAATGTGATGTTTGGAGTGAGTGAATGAACGTAGATAGACATTACTGTACGCTTGCTTACGAGGACTTGTCCACAGGGTTATCGTTTACTTAATTATTTATTTCCCTCCTTTCACGAGGACAGTCCCTTGCCCTTTAACCCCCCGCTCTCCTGTTCCCTTTACCCGAGTACCGATATGTTCCCCGTCTTGTCCTCAATAAAGCCTTGAAGAAAACTGGTGCTGACGTGGTGAGAGAACCCTGCCCAACCGGCTACAAAAGTACAGGTGCATTTTTGGGTGACTGTAGAACAGAGCTGTGTCGTTTAGTTTCGCACAAGACCGTTAACCTATAATCTTCGAATTTTTAAACCCGCGGTACTCTATAGCGTACCACAGTAACAAAGCATTATACACAAGAGGTACGCTATGGCGTACCATAGTATAGAAAGAGTTCTGGAGAAAACATCCAGGCGACAATGCTTCTGAACAGGTCAGCATCTTCGTGTCGGATGAATGCTCTGCAAGAGTGAAATGTTTTTTGTGTTGCACGCATACATCCGCACACACGCACATGCCCAAACATTAAAAAAACAAAAACAAAAAAAAAACAAAAAAAAAACAAACACACAAATCACAAATGGTGTCAGAAGCGCTAGCTGTGAAACGGTAAGGTCGAACACTGTCGGACACTGACCCTTCAGATTCTCAGTTGATCCAAGTCCCGGCAACGGACCTGTTTCCTTTTTCTGTGTGACGTCATGGTTTAATCTTCTCAGAGAGGCTTAATATTTGCGGTTCTATTCATATGCCCCATGCTAGAAGAAATTACGGATGCAGCCAGTCTCGTGTCTGACACTTTGCAGTTTAAAAAAAATGTTTGGTTTTTTTTTTTGTGTGTGTGTTTTTTTTAAAATAATTTAGATCTGGCGTGATAACAATATTAAACAGTTGTAACGTCAGTCGAACTTCGTATTGCCAGTGATAGACTGATACCGATAATATAATTGAAATTTTGCATTACTTGTGATACTGACAGTCCTTGCAGCAAGTATGAGTGAGAAACATTTCACGTCCAGCATACCTGTGCCAGAAAAACTTCACATTCAGGGCACAACAGCAACTGGAAAAGATTCCACAGACAGTGGGACAATTACTGCATTGCAAGTAGACTCAATAATGAAGAAAAGCCTTACCAGACAGCTGTTTTCTTAGCCTGCGTAGGTGCTGAAGCGCAAGAAATTTTCAAAGGTCTTAGCTTTGGGGAAGGCAAAAGCAGAGAAGACATTGACATAGTCTTAGCAAAATTGTCGGCACTATCCATGAAGTGTACGAAACGTACAAATTTCACACAAGAGAACAGACACATGGGGAGAACATAGACACTTACTTATGTTGCAGCTTTGAGGAAACTCGCAATGACTTGAAATTTTCAGGATCTTGAATGAATGATCCGAGACCAATTAGTGATAGGGATCACAGATGATGCATTTAGACAGAAGCTACTGGAACGAAAAGACCTGACTCTTGAGAAAGCTGTAATGATCTGCAGAGCACATGAAGCTTCAAAGTCGCAATCTCAAAATATGTCGGGAACAAGTCAGGATCTCGCCATAAACAGGATCAGAAGAGGAGGAAGCACAGCCAGTAGAGGACATCAGCAAGCAGCAAATAGATGAAGTAGGCCAGCTGCCAGAGGAGGAAACAAGCCGTTCTCAAGAAAGCCATGCAGACATGCCAAACAATATCAGCAGCACCCTTCATCAAATTGTCCTAGATGTGGGAAGGCACCACACAGTAGAGACACGTTTCCAGCAAGAAACGCACAGTGCCGAAATTGTCGAAAGCAGGGAAATTATGCCGTTGTCTGCCGTTCTTCAGCAATTCATCTCTTAGAGGAACAAAAAGATGGAACTGAATATGAAGAACAATTTGAGAATGTCTACCTTGACATGACTGTAGGCGAAGTGACCAGCTACCCATGGAAGGTCAGCTTGGAAATGGAATAGACGCATCTAAAGTTTAAAGTTGATACAGGCGCAGACGTGACTGTCATTCCAGCTAGATTGATTCCCACAAGCAAACAACCGTTTCAGAAAGCAAAGAAGCTCTATGGACCAGGAAAGATAGAAATTCCAATCCAGGGAAAACTTACTGCCAAGATAAAATACAAAGGGAAAGAAACCAATCAAGAAATCTTCGTGATAAAAGGATTGGAAGAGCCCTTGCTTGGCAGACCAGCCATCAATGCACTGAATTTGGTAGAGAAAATCAACCAAGTGAAAACAAGACAGGATTTTCCAAAACTCTTCACAGGTTTTGGAAGACTGAATGCAACATACAAGATTTCACTGAAGGAAGATGCCAACCCATCTGCAGTCCCACACCATGACGACTAGCACTCCCATTTTGAGGCAATGTCAAGAAAGAAACCGACAGACTGGATGAACTAGAAGTTATCCGTCCAGCAACAGAACCTCCAGACTGGTGCGCTCCAATTGTCACAGTTGTCAAGCCCAACAACCAAGTTCGGGTATGCATGGACCTTACAAAACTCATGAATCGGGAGATAAAATGTCCCTCTCCCAAACACAGACGAACTCCTTGCACAGTTGTCAGGTTCCAAATTCTTCACCAAACTTGACTGTAATAGTGAGTTTCATAAAATTTCCTTGGACAAAAAAAGCCAACTTCTGACAACATTTTATAACACCCTTCGGCAGATTCTGCTACACAAGGTTGCCCTTTGGTATCAGTTCAGGCCCAGAATTTTTTCAACGCAACGTGATGTAGCTGTCAGCAGATCAAGAAGGAATAATTTGTGACCTTGATGATCTTCTGATCCACGGGAAGTCACAAGATGAGCATGATAAATGTCTCAGTGCTGTTCTGCACAAACTGGACGAGGTGGGTGTCACCCTCTGTGAAGACAAGTGCCAGTTTAATAAGTCAAGCGTGAAATTCCTCGGACATGTCATCTCAGTGGAAGGAATCGCTATTGACCCAGAGAATGTACAAGCCATAACAAACTTCCCGCCACTGACAGATCTAACGGAACTCAGGAGATTTCTCGGGATGGCCAACCATGTATCCAAATTAGCGGACAATACTTTTGCAGAAGACACCAAGCCTTTGAGAGAGCTTTTGAAACAAGACAACGAGTGGAACTGGGGAAGCCAGCAGCAGGAAGCTTTCAAGAAAATCAAAGGAAAGTTGATCTCTGCCCCGATTCTGGCGCACTACGACCCCAATCGTTCAACAAAAATTTCAGCAGATGCCTCGTCATATGGCCTGGGAGCAGTGATGTCTCAGAAGCAAGATGATGGAAAGTACAAACTGGTGTTCTACGCAAGCAGATCACTGACCCCCACGGAATCCAAATGGGCACAAGTGGAAAAGGAGGTCCTATCCCTAAACTGGGCATGCGAAAAAATTTCCAGTTACATCTTGGGACTGAAATTCTTGACCCTAGAGTCTGACTACCAGCCTCTCCTTCACTGCTGAAAACGAAAAGCCTCGAACTTTCACCCAGACTGCAAAGACAGCAGATAAGAATTTGACCTGAGCACACACACTCTCTTGTGCCCCTTTCCAGAAGAGGCCGATTCTGGATGCACAGCACTTCCCACAGGTGTTGCAAGGGAAAACGTCTCCAGAAGTTGAGCCCTGCTTCCTTCGCTCATGCTTCTCCTTAATGGCCAGTGTTCTCTTGTTTTCAAACGTCTTTATATCACTAGAGCACAGCATCCTCCAGCGAGAGTGGTCAAGGGCATCAGTTTCCCAGGAAGCGATGTCTGTGTCACAGGCTTTGAGGTTTGTTTTCAAGATGTCCTTGAAGCGCTTGCAGGGTCTTCCAAGTTCGCGGTGGCTTCTGGGCTTCAGCTGGCCATACAATAGCATCTTCGGGATCCTGCTGTCTGTCATGCGGACAACGTGTCCTGTCCAGCGTAGCGGGCACTGGTCAGCAAGCT
>NC_134891.1:19008795-19041295 GCF_041734735.1 Babylonia areolata
CATGCATATGCACATGCTTGAGCCTATTCATGTTACAAAAAAAGTGGGTGACTAAATATAAAAGTGTGTGTGGTGTATGTCATTCTCTTTGTGGGTAACATATGGACATGTGTGTGTGTGTCTGTGTCTGTGTGTGTGAGTGTGTGTATGTGTATGTATGTGAGCATGTCTGTATGTACGCATCACCAATCTTCCATCTGATTTTTGAAGCCATGGTCATCTTCGAATCTGAAGGACGAACATAATCATCCTCATGTATGTATGCATGGATGGATGGATGGATGTGAGTGTGTGCAGGCACACAAACATCTGTTCATGTATGCACAAGTGAATACTTTCGAACATTTCTGAACATGCTTAAAATCTAAGTGGCCATGACTTCTGAGTGTGTTACGCGAACCTTTCTGATCAGAAACCCTCAGCACAGATGGCGCAATTGCAAGAATGAAAGAACAACAAGGATCCCACATTCAGCGGATCAGTCACGTAATTAACCCCTTGACTGCTAAACCTTGGTGAAGTAAAATCAGCGAGGCATGAGATTTTACCACATTTCCTACTGTTTTGTGAACTGTTCTCTTCCTCTTCATCTTCTTCGTTCGTGTGTATGCTCTTGTTTCCATAACCCACCGAACGCTGACATAGATTACAGGATATTTGATCTTCTGCTTGCGTATACAAACGTATACAGTTCAGGCACAAGCAGGTCTGCACATATGTTGACCTGGGAAATCGGAAAACTCTCCAACCTTTACCCATCAGGCGCCGTTATTGAGATTCCAAACCCGGGACCCTCAGATTGAAAGTTCAACACTTTAACCACTTGATGGTATTGATGACGGGAGCAACCAAGAGGTTAAAGCGTTGGACTGTCAATCTGAGGGTCCCGGGTTCGAATCACGGTGACGGCGCCTGGTGGGTAAAGGGTGGAGATTTTTCCGATCTCCCAGGTCAACATACGTGCAGACCTGCTAGTGCCTGAACCCCCTTCGTGAGTATATGCAAGCAGAAGATCAAATACGCACGTTAAAGATCCTGTAATCCATGTCAGCGTTCGGTGGGTTATGGAAACAAGAACATACTCAGCATGCTCACCCCCAAAAACGGAGTATGGCTGCCTACATGGCAGGGTAAAAACGGTCATACACATAAAAGCCCACTCATGTGCATACGAGTGAACGCAGAAGAAGAAGAAGAAAATGGTATTGATTCCGCTGTCCGAAAGTAATGAGACCACAAAAGGAATAAGTGCAAATAAAGAATGGTGACTACTGACACCTTGACCTGTAATCTCAAATGCTAACTAACACATTCAGAGGACAGCTCTTCTCTGACGAAAAGTACTTGTTTGTCAGCAGCAGTCAAAGGATTAAACATGAGAAGGGAGAGAAGCCAGCTAAACAGGAGTCGGGTTTACCTCAGTTTTAACCTCCCCTTCATTAAATTGGTGTAGACGCGGAACAACCCTGGAAACCAGAAAACAAACAAAAAACCACACACACACACACACACACACACACACACACACACACAATGCAGCAACGATAGCCACCAAACATACAAAACTAAAAGTAACCTTTTTTTTCACTTGCATAATTGCTTTCAATGTGAAAAAAAAAAAAATCCTGTTTAAAAACAACAACAAATTACCCCCCTTTTAATGTCAAAAATTCCCACCACCCATCTCTTTATCTTGCCACAGCAGTCAATATGTCTATTTTGTGTAAGCTTTTTCCCCTTTCTGTTCTCTCTCTCATGTACCACTGAAACACACCCACCCTCTCCCCCTCTCTTACAATTACACACACACACAGTTCATACACATACAAACGTACAAACACACATAATTATTCACACACACACACACACACACACACGCAAACGCACACACACTCTCACACAGAGTTCACACACCGGCACACACTGCACGACCAAACACTAGGCACACATCTGACACAAGTCCACAAACAAACACACCGAAGACGCCACCCACACAGCCACACAAGCTCCACTCACTCACACAACAAAACCTCAGATTCTGAGATTCAACACATACCATTGCTGAGCACATGGATACACATCCAGAAATAGCCTTCCGATGAGAACTGTAAAAAAAAAAAAGGAAAAAAAGAAAGTTATTTGTATTTGTATTTCTTTTTATCACAACAGATTTCTCTGTGTGAAATTCAGGCTGCTCTCCCCAGGGAGAGCGTGTCGCTACACTACAGCGCCACCCATTTTTTGTATTTTTTCCTGCGTGCAGTTTTATTTGTTTTTTCTTATCCCAGTGAATTTTTTCTGCAGAATTTTGCCAGGAACAACCCTTGTTCCACAGTTTAAAATCCCAAGGCTCTGGTTTACTAACAATCTGCGTAATATAATAGATTTAAATATAACTGATAAGTTCAGTGAAACAAAAAAACAAAAAACAAACTGTTTAACATGTGGATAAAAAGGAAGAGTAGCTGTTCTTAAGTCAATTATCTTGTCAAAATTAATTTACTTATGGATTATGCTTCCAAATCCACCAGATAACAGTATTCAAGAATTGCAAAAAAATGTGCTTTAATTTTGTATGGGATAAAAAGAAGAACAAAGTTAAAAGATCAGTGGTAGTGCACAGTGTACAAAACGGGGGTATAAATATTCCACATATTCTATCATTCATAAAATCTTTAAAACTCACATGGCTGAAAAAATGCTACAATATGTCGTATCGTCCAAAATGGAAAACTATATTATCAAAAGAATGTCCAGAAGTTGAAATGTTACAAGCATATGGCCCAATAGTTCTTTCAGTTGGAGGATGTATAATAAACCCCTTTTGGAAAGATGTGTTTCGTAGCTACACAGAATTTTATGACAAAACTGATATACATGTTAAGCAAGATATCCTGATGGAACCTTTGTTTTTTAATAACAAATTCAAGATTGATGGTAAAATCTTGTATTTTGAAGACTGGGTCAGAAAAGATGTTTATTATGTGAAAGGCACTGTGAAAGGGAATGGACGTTTTTTCGATATTCAAGAATTCCAAGATAAAATTGAAAATCGAGTCCCAATGTTAGAATACTCCGGTTGTGTTAATTCAGTTAAAAGTTTTTTAAGAGAAAAGAACATAACATTTGAAAACAATGATCACAATGGAATCAGCTTTAATAAAGCATACACTGCAATGATAAAGGCCCCAAGAGGAACGAAATGTTTCTACGAAATAATAATTGGAAAACCAGAAAAGCCAAATGCCTGTAAAAATTGGGACTTGATTTTTGAAAACAAGCTTGACTGGAAAAAACATATGGTGAAATAAGGTTAAAATGGTTCCAGATGAAAATTAATTATCATATTCTTGTGACAAATTCGGTTTTGATGAAGATGGGAATACTCCCACATAACATGTGTAATTTTTGTAAGGAAGAAAGAGATACAATTCAGCATTATATTTATGGGAATGTAACCATGTACAACATTTTTGGAAGGAGTTTGGGAGATATTTAAAAGAAAAGTGTTTACATTGTGATAGACTTAACCTGAATGACACACTGGTGCTTTCTGGACATAACAAAATGAAAACTGATGAATGTTTCTCATATATTTTATTGGTAGCTAAATTCTATGTATACAAATGTAGAATCAACAAAGTAAAACCAACATTACAAATGTTCAAAAAAGACCTCAAACAGACATATGAAGTAGACAAGTATGCCTTCAACATAACTATGGAATATAACAAGTTTGTAGAAAAATGGGCACTTTATAACTGTTTGATACAAGATTAAGCTATACAATGCTACCATGGAATTTTGCCATTGAACATATATTGTTTTACTGTTATAGATTTGTCAGTACTTAGAACTTAATTATATGCTTACCCTATACTTTCTAATGCACAAAACATATAAATTCTGGATCTGTAAACCTTTGTCTGAATAAAAAATGTTAAAAAAAAATCAAATGGAAAGAAAGTTTCCTTAAAACAAAACAAAGATATCAATTTAAAATGGCTTCAGATTAGAATAATCCATAGGATTTTGGCAACAAATGTAGTCCTTAAAGAAATGGGAATAATGAATGACAATAACTATAATTTTTGTAATAATGAAAAAGACAGTATTCGTGACATCTTTTGGAAATGCCAAGTTACACAGTGTTTTAGGAAACATATTCAACGTATTCAGACTATGTTTAATGAAACTTGTGAATTAACATCAAATCTGAGATTAACTGAAAACCTGGTTTTGTTTGGATGCAGTGGGAACATCAAAACTGATGTGGTATTTGATTTTATTATTCTGGTAGCTACATCCTACATTTATAAGGGTAAACGGGATAACAGTCAGCCTGACTTGAATAGATTTAGAACAATACTTACCTATAGATACAAAATAGAAAAGCACATAGCAAGTATAAATTTTAGACTAAATGAATTCTCTGCCAACTGGTGTTATTACAAAAACCTGTTCACTGAAAACCCCTGACACCATTTCCTTTTTCTTTTTGGATACTTTTTTTTTATTAAGCAAAAAGAAGCAGTGCCCAACAAATGATATGTATTTGCACTATTGTTGTTTCATGATAACTTGACACAATTAATTAGTTAAAAGAAGAATTCTGTTTACTATTATCAGAAAACATTCACGCAATGGGGCAGATGTAGCTCTATGATGTCTCCTGTGAACTATGTTATCTGACTGTCAAATGTGTGCAGCTAGCTGGGAATCAAGGTGTCACATTGTAAGAGGATTTTTGTTGTTGTTTTTTTCCTTCTGTGTGTGTGTGTGTGTGTGTGAAAATACCCTTGCTAATTATTACCATGCTTGAGTAATATGCAACTTGTCACAGGAAAATTATCATGGTGATGATGTTGATGAGAAAATATAACCTTCATTGCAAGGGGGGGGGGGGGGGGGGGGGGGAAACAAACCCATACATGTACACATTACATTACACATCACGTAACACTGTAAGCAGACTTCGAACCCCAGTCCCTGAACTTACCAGGTTGGTGAGGGCCCGGGACCCCAAGCAGAGGGACACTAGGAACAGTATCATGCCCGGCACCCAGGGAGCGAGGCTGCGTCTGCAACCAGCAGAAGAGAAGGGTATATATACGTATCTATAAAAACTCATGTGACATCTCTCTCTCACTCTTTCTCTTTCTCTCTTTCGATCTCTCTCACCCTCTCTCTCCTTGTACACACACACACACACACACACACACACATATATATATATATATATATATATATATATATATATATATATATATATATATATATGCATACACACTGCATACAACATACATATCAATATAAACTACAACTGTTTACTCTGAATGTTTATTGCAACTGTTTACCTTTGAATATATTTGAACATGAACTGTAGCCATTTGCCTTTGAAGATAAAACTGTAGCCATTTGCCTTTGAATATGAACTGCAACTGTTTACCTTTGAAGATAAACTGCAACTGTTTTCCTTTGAATGTAAACTGCAACTGCTTACTTTTGAACACCTTTGAAAATAAACTGCAACTGTTTACCTTTGAATATAAACTGCAACAGTTTACTTTTGAACACCTTTGATTTTAAACTGTGACTGTTTACCTTTGAATATGTTTGAAATAAACTGTAACGGTTTACCTTCGAACACCTTTGAATACAAACTGCAACTGCTTACCTCTGAACACCTGTGAATATGAAATGCAATTGTTTACCTCTGAATACTTTTTGAATGTATACAGCTACCATTTACCTTTGAATATAAATTGCTACTGTTCACCTTTGAGGACTTTTGAACACTGAATATGAACTGAAACTGTACATTAGTCAGGTAATTTGCACTAAAATATCATATTTTCTGGACAAATGGATATCTGCACACACACAAAATCATACTAGAACAACCACAATAAAAAAAAAAATTGAAAAAGAGATAGATACACAATGCACTGTGACTTCTCCAAGTGATAATATGGATGTGAGGCCACGCCCCCTCAGTGTCCACCCCCCCCCCCTCCTCTTCACCCCTCTCACACGGTCACTTTATCCAGTTCTCATCAGACCGCGTTGGCTGAGTGTCAAGAAAATCGCTCACACTGTGTCCTGCTAATAATTTGGTCAGTCTGTCACCTGCTATGACTGTACAGACAGCATCACTCACTGATAATCGAATCTTGGCCACTCTCTTGATTGCTCCCTTTATTTTCTATCAAATCGTCCTATAAATGTTCATCACTGTCTTCTCCTTCGAATTTATGCTTCAATTCTTTCTAAGCAACAGCTAAAGAAAGTGATCTTGGTTGATTTAGTTCACCACAATCGCATGTCTTGAGCACGGCGTCAGTCCGATATTTTGTTGAGCGAGCGAAGAGAGGAGCCAAGCAAACACTGCGGCCAGTTACCCCAACCAAACCTTTCAAATAAAGGACTGCCTCATGATGTTCATGGTGTTTCTAGCTATGAATAGGATCTAGAAAGATTCCCCAAGCTAAAGCTACCAGCATTTTTTTGTCAACGAACTGAATGAATGCAAAGCAGGGAAAAGTCTGAATATTTCGATGACGAGTTATCTCGTCACTGTGGCAGTGAAGCATACATGCTTGCCATGACCAGTTATCTCGTCATATAGGCAGCCTAGGGGTTAATGGAGTGATGGCCTAGAGGTAACGCGTCCGCCTAGGAAGCAAGAGAATCTGAGCGTGCTGGTTCAAATCACGGCTCAGCCGCCGATATTTTCTCCCCCTCCACTAGACCTTGAGTGGTGGTCTGGACGCTAGTCATTCGGATGAGACGACAAACTGAGGTCCCGTGTGCAGCACGCACTTAGCGCACATGAAAGAACCCACGGCAACAAAAGGGTTGTTCCTGGCAAAATTCTGTAGAAAAATCCACGTCAATAGGAAAAACAAATAAAACTGCACGCAGGAAAAATACAAAAAAAAAAAGGGTGGCGCTGTAGTATAGCGACGTGCTCTCCCTGGGGAGAGCAGCCCGAATTTCACACAGAGAAATCTGTTGTGATAAAAAAGAAATACAAAATACAAACAAAATATAAACTTAAAATAAAGTGCCAAACAAAACCTGACTAATCTTGACACCTGGCTGTCCGCCCCTTCAGCAATGGGTCCATGTGCCCTGACACCATGGGAGACTTCAGTACACATGCACCCACCAGGGTTTGCCATCTGAAAGCAAAAACATACCACAGAGTACTGTTATGCAGGCAACACTGAACTTAAAATAATATATATATATGTGTGTGTGTGTGTGTGTGTGTGTGTGTGTGTGTGTGTGTGAACCAAGAAAAGGGAAGGGAAAAAATGCTCTCCCTTGACTTGTATGGTGCTGTATTGTTTTTCACAGCATTGTATTGTACTTTACAGCACTGTACTGTACTGTATTACATTGCAACACACACACACACACACACACACACACACACACACACACTGAACAACAAACAACAGCAACAAGTAAATACAACAAACTACTCACCCTTGGAAAATTGTTGGGTAGGTAAAGCGCAGAACTGACAGAACATACTGCACATTAGATAAAAAAATTTAAAAAAACTAAAACAAAACAAAACTGATGAACCCTTTTACAGTTGCAGATGGAGAGATGGAGTCTGCACAAGTGGGTAAAGGTGATAAAGTACATGAAATTAAAAACAGAATAACCCTTTCATAGTTTCAATGCAGACATATTTTGCTAAACTGTATGCCGAGAAAATTTCCAGAAAAAAATGGAAAGAAAAAACTAATCTCAGTTGTCATATCTTCCAAGTATTGAAGATGAAAGACAAATAAAAGTGCACAGACACTCAGATAGACATACAGATAGACTGATACATCAGACAGATATAGGCAGACTGATACATATATATATATATATATATATATATATATATATATATATATATATATATATATATATATATATATATATCATAATGCCGCATTCCTATTATCAAGTCTCAGGAATACCCAAATTCAGTGGACGCAGCTTATATAATGATAATAATAATGATAATAATATCTTATTTTTATATAGCGCTATAATACAAGCATAAGCAAGCTCTAAGCGCTTTACAATCCAGTACCTAAAGTGAAACAAGAAAGCATATAAAAAGTAGTAGAAACATAAAACAGGATCACTGATATTATTTTTTAAAAAAACAAAAAAAAACACAATGCATAAAACTCACAATGTAACATACTATCAATACAACAACTGTTACACTTCAAGTCCAATACTCACACTAACACACATGCACTGACACACACATGATTAAACGGCTGAGATGACAGCAATTTTCACTTAAAATACATACATGTAAAAAGGAACATGATTGTAATCTGCAAGCTACAGATTTTGTAAAAATTGTGAAATAAAATTTTGGATAGAAAAGGTAAAAGGGGTAAAAATCTGGTCATTCTCCCTTTCGAACCACACCACCACCATCCATCTACCCACCCCAATTCTCTCCACTCTCCCATCACACACACTCACTAGTTGTGTAAAAACCCATACTTTGGCGGCTGCTGTTTAAAAGACACGTCTAGAGCAGACGCTCAACGTGGACACAAAATCAATAACATTACGTTAACATGATTGAATCATTGATGACGATGTATAGTCTGACAGTGACGACAACTGTGCAACCGATTCAACAACTGTTCGCAGAAACTTTACGGTTCAAATGTATTTTCGAGATAATGTTGCAATACAGCAAAACCTAGAGTCTTCGGTGGCAATGTAAACTTGAGTTAACTGGGAGAAACTCTGATTGACGAATACATTGACAACACACACTCACGCTGGCAACCATTATTGCGCTGGCGTCAACATTGAAGTTAGAGTGAACGCCCCTGGTCTCTTTCGCTTTCTCTCTTGCCATGTCTTGCACGACGTGGTTAATATTGATCCATGTTTTACTCATTCTATGAATATTTTCCTGTGAAGAAACGGTTGCACTATATTCTCATGTCTTAGTATTACCATGCTTATGTCTTTATGTAGTATGGTGTAGAGCATGCTTATGACTTTATGTATTATAGTGTCAGTTGTGCATGCTACGACTTATACTATAATGTGTAGTATTGTGTTGTGTGGACCCTGTTTCAGGGCGAGGACTGGCTGAAAAAAAAAAAAAACAAAACAAAAAAAAAACACGCCAGCGCTTATCTATTATTATGGAAAATAAAGAAATTTGTCTTGTCTTGTCTCCTATCTCTCTCTGTCTCTCTCTCTCCAGTTCAATCTCACTCTATTTCTCTCTGCCTCCCTCTCTCCGTATCCTGACCTGTCTCTGTCTGTCTCAGTGTTTGTCTCTCCCTCACTCTCCCTCTTCCCTCCCCACCTCCCCCCCCCCCCCTTTCTCCCTGAATTACATGCTGCAGTGTAAATTTAATTTTATATCAATCACCATTCTTAGTTATGATTATATGTCACACACACACACACACACACACACACACACACACACACACACACACACACACACACACATACCACACACACACACACACACACACACACACACACACACACACACACACACACACACACGAGATAAGCTGGTTGTTGTTGTTTTGTTTTCGTGTGCAGTCAGAACTGAGTCGACTTTTTTTCTTTTCTTTTTTTTTTCTTTTTTGTTTGGTTTTGTTAGTTTGTTTGTTTGTTGTTGTTTTTTGTGTCTGTTTTTTTCCCCAATGACTTGTCCGGGCTGTTGGCCAAGTAACTGGCAAGAATCCAGGCCGGGTAGTGTAGCAGTCTTTTCTCACCCGGGTTGGTGTACACTGGCTCAGTGGGATTATGTTCTGCTACATGAATATAAAGCGAACTTTGAATCGTTGTGGGCTGCGAGTAATGCTTATACTTGCATTCTGCTTTGTTGGCAATTTACTTTCTGGTTTTTGGAAACAGTTTGGAGTTAGTAGAACTGTGATGTTGTATCACAAGAACATTAAGACACTTTTGGCTGATGTGGTATTGCACAGTTAATGTAGCTGGAATGTGTTGATGCAGATACCATGACTTGTGAGAGAGCGTAGCCAGCGCGTGTGTGGCTTAATTGTATTTGAGTCTAGTGACTGAAGGAAAAGTGGTTAAAATACACAATGTAGCCAATACTTGACTAATTGGAGTACTGGTTTGGGGTATTTGGGTACCTCCTCTCTCCCGACCCCCCCCCCCCGACCCCCCGCACCCCCCCCCCTCCCACACACACACACACACACACACACTCCCCACACCCGGCCCCTCTCCTTTCCTGTTAAGCTACAGGTTGGTATTATGGTCTGATGCTTGGATATCATGTTTGGGTTTACATGTTGTGCATCTTGGCTTACATAAATGATAATGTTCAGTAACATGTCAGTGGTGTGTCAATTGTTGACATACTGTGGGAACAATGTAAGCATTTAGTCACAAAGAAACACAGAGATTATGTGTGTGTGTGTAGTATCTGTGTAGAATGTTTTGGTTAGCTACTCTTGGAGTTATTCTGAGGTTTCATCAACCTGTTTTGTATGTTAGGTGGTGATGGTTATATTCAAGGTGAACAAATCTACAGGCTAACTGTATGTTCATGTGTTTCCGTGTGCATGTGCACCTGGGTGATAATGCAACATGGGGAACATGTGTGACTTGTTGATAGTTGTGATTACCATGTGCTGTAGTCATATGTTATATGCCAGTGAGGTAACCCATAGCTGTATGTGTACAATAAGATTTGAGACCACTGAGAGGCAGTCCTGTGTTGGTGCACACAGGCTGCGATTTATTTGCCAAATTACTTGGCAACTATATGATTTCCATGTAATAATTTTACCACTGCAGTGAGATACTTCGAAGAGACAAAGTACAGATTTGTTCAGTCTTAATGGAAACAGTTATTATTGTATGGTGGTTTGACAGGAGTTAAACACTGGGAGTTACAGTATCTGTCAGTCATATATATTTGGT
The DNA here is from genome assembly GCF_041734735.1 of Babylonia areolata. Lineage (NCBI taxonomy): Eukaryota > Metazoa > Mollusca > Gastropoda > Neogastropoda > Buccinidae > Babylonia > Babylonia areolata. The sequence goes on from NC_134891.1 coordinate 19,019,764, forward strand.
GCACATTATACCACTGATTGTTGATGGTAAGCTGAATCAGAAGCTTGTTTTACATTTTTACATAGATCTCTTTGAGAAGAGTGTGTACAGCTGGACATTGTGTGTCAGAATGGAGAAAGGTTATCTGTGGAGTTGTTTACTTGTTCAGACAACATAATGATATGTTTCTGTTTCATCAATGCAATGATGTCTAGCATATGATTTGGTATTGATTTAACCTGGGTTTTGATATTGTGTGTGTTTCAGGTGTGCTGTTTAAAGTTAGAGAAAAAAAAACCCACCTCAATTCATCTTACTAAAAGAGCCTGCTGTGTAACGTGGAGAGAGTGGATTGTGCACCTATCCTCTACCTGTTATCCTACCCCTTCCTTCTTTCCTTCCTCTCCTTCTACCCCAACACCCAAACCACCTTCAACACCTGTACAATGTGACGGTGTAACTCAGGTGTCAATGGCGCGCTCATGTGTGTGTGTGTGTGTGTGTGTGTCAGTGATCCGGCGAGTTCGTTTGTTGCTGCGCAATTCACCCGAGTTCCTGTCCAGAAAACCGCTTATTCGTAAACAACGGCCTTGGCCTTCCATGACGCAGTTGAACAGGTCGGCCTGACATGAACAGAATAATGAGAAGGGCAGAAGTGATAAAGCATATAGAAAAGTCTGTACAGAGGAAACAGTGGAGGGGGGTGGGGGGTGGGTTAGGGGCGGGGAGAGGGGAAAGGCTCAGTTAGCGACTGTGCTCGTTGAATGGTTTTACCCACAGTCTATTGGGTAACAGAGACAAACATGTAGGCTTATGTGCGTGTTTGTGTGTGTGTGTGTGTGGAAGAGGAGGGGGAATTTTGTTTAATGTCCCGTCACACATATCGGTGATTTAAAACATTTTGTTAAAGTATTCATGAATACATTTGAGTATTATCGGTTAGAAGGGGTGGGAGATGTGAACGAATGGAGGTTTGTGGGAAACTGGGCAAATGAGGGTGAAATGAGGGTGAAATTTGAAAAAAAAAAAAATCTAATTACAATTACAGGAAATTACTTAAAAGAGAAATTGTTAAACTGACAAGCAAAACAACTGATAATGAATGCAAAAAGTCAAAAACATTAACGTTCTCAGTCACTTGTGAAGACACACTTTCGTGTACATAAGGCTTCATCAAGCTACAGTCAAAAATTATATGCTGATGTCAGGTTACCAAAGCATATGCATTGACATGTCTGCGTGTGTGTGTGTGTGTGTGTGTGTGTGCGCGCGCGCGCGCGAACCCGTTTGTCGTTGCTTGTCCTGCGGTCTTATGACCCACAGAACTACTCAGATGTGAACACCGTCGATCTTGGCTTTCCACTGACACGGCGACAATCGGTGTCAGGTTCATTTCTGGGGAGGGAAGCCACACACCTTTCTGGGAACAATGACTGTCAGTCTTTGTGTGGGAGGAGGGGGGTGCACAGGGCAAGGGATGGGGCAGGGAAGGGGCGTTGTTCATGACACTGAAAGGTGTGGAACATTCATGGTACTGAAAGAAATGAAAGACTTGTGTACTACATGTGATTTGAATGATCTTGGTGATGCGTTCCATTATGTATTTCGATGATCTTTTTTTTTTTTTTTCATCCATCATAGAAAGCATTTGTTGAAACTCGAACGCTTTGAAGTTCTCGCAATTGTTTATGACAAAAAAAATAATGCAAAAAAAAAAAAAATAAATAAATAAATAAAAATCATCTTTATTGAAACTGTCTAAATTCATCAAAATTATCTTGCAACATTTTTGTAATATTACCATTCCACTATACACTCTAGGGTAGTTACTGTTTGTGCAATTTGCGTTACGTGAAGTCAGATGCTCTGTGTTCAGATAATAGGCCTAATCTAAGCATTATTTCATTCACTTAATTACAAGTCCGTCATGTTCTGTGTAACTATTGCCACACACATTCTAGCCATGTATTGTTTGCTTTTTGATCATTTTGTTTTTTCCATGTGCCCCCATGGGATTTTTTTTTCTTTTCTTTTAAAAAAAAAAAAAAATCTTAAATCTATAATTATGTCTTCTGCAGTCACATAATATAGAAGTTTGTGTACTTTACAAGAAAATATTATTATAATCGAAAGGTGCATCACACACACACACACACACACACACACACACACACACACACACACACACAAACTCACACACACACATGCGCGAGCGTGATAAAACGCACAAAAAGCAAAAAGTTCAAAATCATGCTGTTTTATTATAGACGAAAGATACAGAGTGCTGTAATAGTTACACACTGATGTCCAAGTCCATTTTCGATTTTACTTTCATTGTTTGGATGGTGAGAGAGAGAGACAGACAGACACAGAGAGAGACAGAGGGAGAGACAGACAGACACACACAGAGAGAAAGCAAAATCGAAATAGAAACATTACTGTTTCATTCCCACTGTGTGGATGGAGTAGGATGGAAGAAGAGGAATATACAGAGAGAGGGAGAGGGGTGGAGGGAGGGAGGGAGAGACAGACAGAGAAAGCAAAAAAGAGCGAGAGAAAGAGAGCGAGGAGAGAAGGGGGGAGGGAGAGGGGGTGGGGTGGGGGGTGAAGGTGCGGGGGGGGGGGGGGGGGGATAGGAGGGCATGAAAATCGAATATCTTTTTACTGAGTGAAAAACGAAAAGAAAACAAAAAGCATATAATATCTTGATCCGTATTCGCTTTAAAAAAACAACAACAAACAAACAAAACAAAAACAAAAAAACATGCGGACTTGCCGCCTAAACTTTAAAAAAAAATTAAAGGTACTGATTAGACCTTGAAAGCGCACCAGATGTATGCATAAAACTAGAACCTAAAATAGAAAAACGCACAAAAAGCAAAAAGTTCAAAATCATAACTGTTTTACTACAGACGACTGAAAGATACAGAGTGTAATAATAGTTACACTTTGATGTCCAAACACATTTTCGGTCGTCATGGCAACAAACAACATGAACTGTGATGACACAAGTCCCTGTCCGTACAGATCAAAATATAATCGTTATCAGTACTGTAACCTGTTTAAAACTTTCGTGAAATGAAGCACACACACAGAAAGTATATCTTTATTGCGATTTTACTTTCATTGTTTGGATGGTGAGAGACAGACAGACAGACAGAGAGAGTGGGGGGAGGGAGGGGGGGGAGGGAGACAGACAGACAGACAGAGTGAGTGTGTGTGTGGGGGGGGCGGGGGGGGGGGGGGGTGAGGGAGAGACAGAGACAGACAGACACACACAGAGAGAAAGCAAAATCGAAATAGAAACATTACGGTTTCACTCCAGCTGTATGGATGGAGTAGGATGGAAAACGAGGAACAGACACAGAAAGAGAGAGGGAGAGGGGTGGAGGGAGGAGGGAGAGAGACAGACAGAAAGCGAAAGAGAGAAAGAGAGAGAGGAGGGAAAAGGAGGGAGTGGTGCAAAACGCCCATGCACCAATTTGCAGCCTTACAACAAACATTTGATGAAATAATGATGAATTGGAGTGAGGGTGAAAGAGAGAGATAAAGAAAACAATGACGAATTAGAGAGACGGGAGAGAGGGAGGGAAAGAGAGAAAGAGAGAGAGAGATCCATCAGAAAGTTTCCAAATTCAGACGAATTCTCGTGGTCATTATGAAACTCATGTGTCTTTCAGTTACTTCTAATATCAGTTTCCTTGTACTGCTCAAACAAGAGCTGAGTCAATCCTTGATGAATGACGTGGCTGATCTACAGGTACATTTCGGACAGGGCGTTGGGCTGTTGTTAAAGCCATCTGACGATCATGCTTGGCGCATTTCTATTTCTTGAAAAAATATATGATAGCACCGGCAACGATGAGAACCGCAAAGACGCCAGTGGCACAAGCACCTAACACTACACCTCCTTTTACTGTCACTGAACATGCCACAGCAGTACCCGTGGCGACAATCTGTGCACCTACTTCTGGCGTCTCTGCCATTGTACGCTTATGAAGTTTGGACGAAGGCTTTCTGTAGAAGCTGGCACAGCCCGAACACCGGCGACCGATCTGCAACAAACAGAACATGCCTCGTGAAGCTCCGTTTCTCTTGTGTCGTTTCTCTTGTGTCAGTTTTTGGTGAAAGTTGTGTGCTTGACGAAAAAACAGGCAGAATCAGCGGACGCTTGCATTTTACTATCTTCGCGTAGTTGTGTCTCTGCCTTTTATCGTTCGGTTAAAAAGGGATCGCCCACAAACTCGAATGAGTTCACCAACTGATAACTATGGCCAAAGTCTGTGTTACTTCTTAGAAAACAGAAACATTCAGACTAAAATAGGGAATACGTATTCATCTACACGAACATTGCAGACTGGTATTCCTCAGGGCTCTGAAATTGCTCCAATGTTCTTCAACATTCTAATGAATGATCTGCCCCCCCCCCCCCCACCACCACCAAAAAAAAAGAAAAAAGAAAAAAAAAAGAATACTGAAGAATTTCCAAGGCACCAATCCAGATCACCACCCAAATCTCAGCAAATGATCCGTGCTAACAAGTTTAATGACATTTCCATAAAATTGTCTACGTTCTGTTTAATTCTGATGAGAGAACAACAAACCCGTGGACTTACATAACCAATTTTCTTGTCGGTGGTTTAAAAAGAAAGCAAGATACAAGAATTAACAAGCTCACCTGCACAGATTCGGGGAACTGCGAATGGTGCAATACTGGTAGACGTCAGGACAGCTCAAGTGAGAATGTCTGGCCGGGACCTGTGTCGAGCTGGGGCTTTTGACGAACACCCCTGATCGATATGCATATGGCCATATATGGAGATTTAAGTTGAGAGACCTTGCGGATACAGACCCGCCTCAGTCACGTGATTGGGTGGTGGTGTCAGGCACAAAGTCACACACACACACACACACACACACACACACACACACATATATATATATATATATATAGACACACACACGCGCGCACACACACACACACACACACACACACACACACACACACACACACACACACATATGACACATGTCTTCGACCGAAGATCGTCAATGCGCAACTGCAAGGTTACCTCTAGCAAAAACAAAACAAAAAAACAAAAAAGTATGTATAGTGCGTAGCTGAATGTCAAATAACAACCTTATTGTTGCTATAGTCTACCCCTTTATTCACATGGGTCTTATGGGGCCTGTATAAACTGAATATTTCTTATTTTTTATTTTGTATGCAGGAATGCACAAATACAGCAATGCTGCTTTAAATCTATCAAGCAAATTAAAGCACTTGAGGAAGTCAGAAAGAAGCACAATGAAAGGCTTCACTGTCTTTTCCAAATCACAGGGGGCCTAACACCCAGTGAAGGGGCAAAAGGTAGGCGTGCGTTTTGACCAAAAACCTTGTAGGCGTTTTGCCCCAGTTTGAAAACTTTTAGATGACAGAATTTCTAGGAAATAGGCAAAGGAAATAAATCAGTTTCAACGCTACGATTCAACAGTTGACACAATCTTTTCACAGAACAATATTATTATCGATATTGCTTTGAATGAAGAACAGACACTGGCGTAAAAAAAATTCATCAGCATGGTTTTACAGAAATCATGGTGAATAAAATCAAATGCATGTGGAAAAAATAGCTGACTTCTGAGTGGCCTCCGTGTTGAGGTGTGTTTTCTCTGCTCAGTCAAGCGGAAACGGTAAAAGTGTCACTGGCTCGCTGTGTGCCATGATCTCCGATATTTTGGGGGTGGGCTTTTGACCCTGACTGGGCTTCTTGCCCAGAATTACCCCGTACATACAGCTGTGAAATTTTGTGTTGATACTAAGAATAGAATGGACCAATATTTGGCAAAGTTTCAAAGCACTCACTATATTATTGTCTGATTTATGTGGGTTTTTTTTTTAATCCATGTTTTTCACAACTGACATAAAGGGGTTGAGTTTTTCTCATATAACAGAAATTTTACAAATGTGATCTTTCATAACCACAGACACTGCCTGATTGTAGCAATTGAATGGGCAATGGTGTATGCACAGTGTTTATCCACTGTAGAATCAGTTCGCATTCGACTTTGAGTCACAGTACGTGCTGAAATTGACGGAGATGCCATCTTGTCGAGCGGGCGAGCGAGAAAACAGAGTTACGCTCGCATGTATTGTACAAAAGAATTTCTCAGCCACAATAAAAGTGTAACATGGTGAAATTGTTCTCTTTGCCCCGCGGAGAGAGAGAGAGAAACTGATCAGAAGGACCAGACAGAGACACAACATTTCAGCCACCTAGAGAACACAACTCCGCATGTATCTACAACGACAGTAGATACTGACAGTGAAGAGGATCTGGAGTTTGAAGTCTGCATTCAGCAGCGCAAGGATGCGCGTTCAACTCCTGAGTTACCAAGAGTTGATTCTTCCGAGCTGGGAGGAGGTGGCATACCGCAGGAAGTCCAAGACCTCAGACAACACGGTGACGACTGTGGCCTTCAGGAGGAAGGTGTCTCGGGTTCAGGACGAAGCGGCGATAAGGAAGGAAGCAGAGATGGTGTTGTGGATGCTGTTGAAGAGGAAAGCACTGCTCCGCCCCTGAGACGGTCATCTCGTCACAGACGGCCCCCACACTGGATGACATCTGGGGACTACATCTTGTCACAACAAGACACGGCAGGCTTGGGAGTTTCTGGATGGACAGTTACTGAACGGAAATTAACATTTCTCAAACAGCTGATGAAAGAGACAGAAGGAAAATCTTCCAAAAAGATCATTCTTGAGAAACTGATATCGCTAGTCTAGGCTGTACAGTTTGTGTTTAGGCTGCATAGTTTTTGTTTGCATTGATTTGAAAAGTTTCGAACTGTGATTTATTTAATAACTGTCAAAAACGGAATTTTTGAAACAATACGTTTTAATCTATATCTTAAGATTCAAATAATTACTGGTCAAGCGCATTTGTAAGTAAATGACGGGACGTCATTTCATTGGTCAGGGGAGGATGTAACAGGGTGAAATTGTTCTCTTTGCCCCGCAGAGAGAGAGAGAGAGAGAGAGAGAGAGAGAGAGAGTGCACGTTCATGACCCGTGTTAGCTTTAGCATCATTACTTCACGTGCAAAATAATATTCATGTGGGGTGGATATGCTGCATCTTGATATGTTTTTGCGAAGTGAGTTCTCCTACCCTTCCCTTGTAGAACCAATAATATCATCAGTTCTCAGTTAGCTTTAAAAGAGAACAGGCAACAGCAGTGTGTGTGCGGACCTCTGTCAACCTGATAGGGTGAATGAAATATATCATACTTTACAGTAAGCATTTCTAGCATTGAGAAATTGATAGCAAAATGTAAATGCTATTTGTATTTCCTTATTAATATTATTCTATCAGTTTACTTTGAGTTTAGATGTTATGCATTTTGAACGGATTTGCAATTATTTCGAATAACCGAGTTAATCTTAACTGAAATGTAACCTCAACTTACGTTTTGAAGTTTCTAGGATTTATATAAATATCTTTAAGAAATTAGACAATTTCGAATTGGGAACCAATCGCTCATTTCAATTAATGGGATAGTTTAGTCTTATCACACGTTTGTAACAATCGTAGATTCATGTGAAATATTTGGTAATGTGATGTTTGGAGTGAGTGAATGAACGTAGATAGACATTACTGTACGCTTGCTTACGAGGACTTGTCCACAGGGTTATCGTTTACTTAATTATTTATTTCCCTCCTTTCACGAGGACAGTCCCTTGCCCTTTAACCCCCCGCTCTCCTGTTCCCTTTACCCGAGTACCGATATGTTCCCCGTCTTGTCCTCAATAAAGCCTTGAAGAAAACTGGTGCTGACGTGGTGAGAGAACCCTGCCCAACCGGCTACAAAAGTACAGGTGCATTTTTGGGTGACTGTAGAACAGAGCTGTGTCGTTTAGTTTCGCACAAGACCGTTAACCTATAAGCTTCGAATTTTTAAACCCGCGGTACTCTATAGCGTACCACAGTAACAAAGAGGTACTCTATAGCGTACCACAGTAACAAAGCATTATACACAAGAGGTACTCTATAGCGTACCACAGTAACAAAGCATTATACACAAGAGGTACTCTATAGCGTACCACCGTAACAAAGCATTATACACAAGAGGTACGCTATGGCGTACCATAGTATAGAAAGAGTTTTGGAGAAAACATCCAGGCGACAATGCTTCTGAACAGGTCAGCATCTTCGTGTCGGATGAATGCTCTGCAAGAGTGAAATGTTTTTTGTGTTGCACGCATACATCCGCACACACGCACATGCCCAAACATTTAAAAAAAAACAAAAAAAAAACAAAAAAAAAACAAACACACAAATCACAAATGGTGTCAGAAGCGCTAGCTGTGAAACGGTAAGGTCGAACACTGTCGGACACTGACCCTTCAGATTCTCAGTTGTTCCAAGTCCCGGCAACGGACCTGTTTCCTTTTTCTGTGTGACGTCATGGTTTAATCTTCTCAGAGAGGCTTAATATTTGCGGTTCTATTCATATGCCCCATGCTAGAAGAAATTACGGATGCAGCCAGTCTCGTGTCTGACACTTTGCAGTTTAAAAAAAATGTTTGGTTTTTTTTTTTGTGTGTGTGTTTTTTTTAAAATAATTTAGATCTGGCGTGATAACAATATTAAACAGTTGTAACGTCAGTCGAACTTCGTATTGCCAGTGATAGACTGATACCGATAATATAATTGAAATTTTGCATTACTTGTGATACTGACAGTCCTTGCAGCAAGTATGAGTGAGAAACATTTCACGTCCAGCATACCTGTGCCAGAAAAACTTCACATTCAGGGCACAACAGCAACTGGAAAAGATTCCACAGACAGTGGGACAATTACTGCATTGCAAGTAGACTCAATAATGAAGAAAAGCCTTACCAGACAGCTGTTTTCTTAGCCTGCGTAGGTGCTGAAGCGCAAGAAATTTTCAAAGGTCTTAGCTTTGGGGAAGGCAAAAGCAGAGAAGACAGTGACATAGTCTTAGCAAAATTGTCGGCACTATCCATGAAGTGTACGAAACGTACAAATTTCACACAAGAGAACAGACACATGGGGAGAACATAGACACTTACTTATGTTGCAGCTTTGAGGAAACTCGCAATGACTTGAAATTTTCAGGATCTTGAATGAATGATCCGAGACCAATTAGTGATAGGGATCACAGATGATGCATTTAGACAGAAGCTACTGGAACGAAAAGACCTGACTCTTGAGAAAGCTGTAATGATCTGCAGAGCACATGAAGCTTCAAAGTCGCAATCTCAAAATATGTCGGGAACAAGTCAGGATCTCGCCATAAACAGGATCAGAAGAGGAGGAAGCACAGCCAGTAGAGGACATCAGCAAGCAGCAAATAGATGAAGTAGGCCAGCTGCCAGAGGAGGAAACAAGCCGTTCTCAAGAAAGCCATGCAGACATGCCAAACAATATCAGCAGCACCCTTCATCAAATTGTCCTATATGTGGGAAGGCACCACACAGTAGAGACACGTTTCCAGCAAGAAACGCACAGTGCCGAAATTGTCGAAAGCAGGGAAATTATGCCGTTGTCTGCCGTTCTTCAGCAATTCATCTCTTAGAGGAACAAAAAGATGGAACTGAATATGAAGAACAATTTGAGAATGTCTACCTTGACATGACTGTAGGCGAAGTGACCAGCTACCCATGGAAGGTCAGCTTGGAAATGGAATAGACGCATCTAAAGTTTAAAGTTGATACAGGCGCAGACGTGACTGTCATTCCAGCTAGATTGATTCCCACAAGCAAACAACCGTTTCAGAAAGCAAAGAAGCTCTATGGACCAGGAAAGATAGAAATTCCAATCCAGGGAAAACTTACTGCCAAGATAAAATACAAAGGGAAAGAAACCAATCAAGAAATCTTCGTGATAAAAGGATTGGAAGAGCCCTTGCTTGGCAGACCAGCCATCAATGCACTGAATTTGGTAGAGAAAATCAACCAAGTGAAAACAAGACAGGATTTTCCAAAACTCTTCACAGGTTTTGGAAGACTGAATGCAACATACAAGATTTCACTGAAGGAAGATGCCAACCCATCTGCAGTCCCACACCATGACGACTAGCACTCCCATTTTGAGGCAATGTCAAGAAAGAAACCGACAGACTGGATGAACTAGAAGTTATCCGTCCAGCAACAGAACCTCCAGACTGGTGCGCTCCAATTGTCACAGTTGTCAAGCCCAACAACCAAGTTCGGGTATGCATGGACCTTACAAAACTCATGAATCGGGAGATAAAATGTCCCTCTCCCAAACACAGACGAACTCCTTGCACAGTTGTCAGGTTCCAAATTCTTCACCAAACTTGACTGTAATAGTGAGTTTCATAAAATTTCCTTGGACAAAAAAAGCCAACTTCTGACAACATTTTATAACACCCTTCGGCAGATTCTGCTACACAAGGTTGCCCTTTGGTATCAGTTCAGGCCCAGAATTTTTTCAACGCAACGTGATGTAGCTGTTAGCAGATCAAGAAGGAATAATTTGTGACCTTGATGATCTTCTGATCCACGGGAAGTCACAAGATGAGCATGATAAATGTCTCAGTGCTGTTCTGCACAAACTGGACGAGGTGGGTGTCACCCTCTATGAAGACAAGTGCCAGTTTAATAAGTCAAGCGTGAAATTCCTCGGACATGTCATCTCAGTGGAAGGAATCGCTATTGACCCAGAGAATGTACAAGCCATAACAAACTTCCCGCCACTGACAGATCTAACGGAACTCAGGAGATTTCTCGGGATGGCCAACCATGTATCCAAATTAGCGGATAATACTTTTGCAGAAGACACCAAGCCTTTGAGAGAGCTTTTGAAACAAGACAACGAGTGGAACTGGGGAAGCCAGCAGCAGGAAGCTTTCAAGAAAATCAAAGGAAAGTTGATCTCTGCCCCGATTCTGGCGCACTACGACCCCAATCGTTCAACAAAAATTTCAGCAGATGCCTCGTCATATGGCCTGGGAGCAGTGATGTCTCAGAAGCAAGATGATGGAAAGTACAAACTGGTGTTCTACGCAAGCAGATCACTGACCCCCACGGAATCCAAATGGGCACAAGTGGAAAAGGAGGTCCTATCCCTAAACTGGGCATGCGAAAAAATTTCCAGTTACATCTTGGGACTGAAATTCTTGACCCTAGAGTCTGACTACCAGCCTCTCCTTCACTGCTGAAAACGAAAAGCCTCGAACTTTCACCCAGACTGCAAAGACAGCAGATAAGAATTTGACCTGAGCACACACACTCTCTTGTGCCCCTTTCCAGAAGAGGCCGATTCTGGATGCACAACACTTCCCACAGGTGTTGCAAGGGAAAACGTCTCCAGAAGTTGAGCCCTGCTTCCTTCGCTCATGCTTCTCCTTAATGGCCAGTGTTCTCTTGTTTTCAAACGTCTTTATATCACTAGAGCACAGCATCCTCCAGCGAGAGTGGTCAAGGGCATCAGTTTCCCAGGAAGCGATGTCTGTGTCACAGGCTTTGAGGTTTGTTTTCAAGATGTCCTTGAAGCGCTTGCAGGGTCTTCCAAGTTCGCGGTGGCTTCTGGGCTTCAGCTGGCCATACAATAGCATCTTCGGGATCCTGCTGTCTGTCATGCGGACAACGTGTCCTGTCCAGCGTAGCGGGCACTGGTCAGCAAGCTTTCAATGCTGGGCAGGCCGCTCCTCTCTAGGACATGGCTTTAGCTCTTTTTTTTCTCAAGGCCTGACAAGCGCGTTGGGTTATGCCGCTGTCCAGCATCTGCCTAGTAATAATAATAATAATAATGATAATAATAATAATAATAATACAGGCATGTATAGCGCAGTACCCCCATCTCAGATGGGGCGCACCGCGCTTTCGTTGATGTGGTTTAGCGTATACGGATTTCTCCGAACGCACTGACGCCTCCTTGAGAAACAAACTGAAACTCGCATTCTTATTAAGAATATCATTACTGGTACGTGAATGAATGTTCATGACAATTTGAATGCAGGTGTTTGTGTGTCACGCACCACTGCTCGTACACAAAATTCCCATTGCTTTCGGTCCTCGTGACCTCCAGTGTGGGTATTTCCTGGGCAAACAACACCTCACCAACTTTAGCATTTTCGATAAACCTGATCTTAACATTTTCGAGGAATGCGGTTGTGTGTGTGTGTGTGTGTGTGTCTGAGTCTGTGTCTGTGTGTGTATGTGTGGGTTTTTTGGTGGTTTTTTTTTTTTTATTCAATGAGTAATAGATTTATTTGTTTGTTTTTGTTTTTTGTTGTTGTTGTTTGTTTTTTTTGGGGGGGGGGGGGTCATTAATTTTTTCTCTGCTCAAGGCATGGCTAAGCACCTTAGTTTACGCTGCTGGTGAGTTATCTGCTTAGCAAATGTGGTGTAGCGTTTATGGATTTGTCCGAACGCAGTGTGAATTGAACTAAACTTGTATACGTATGGTGACTGAATTTTATAGTCGTACTGCTACAGTCTTTCCATAAAGTTGACACATAATCGATTCATGGCAGAACATATGCATTAAAAAAGGGGGGGTGGGGGGAGAAAAAAACACTAAAACAAACAAACTTAAAAGAAAAAAGAAACAGAAAAAGAAATAGCTTTCGTGAATGGTTATCGATGATCTTTAAAAAAAGAAAAGAAAAAAGAGTTGACCAAATTCGTTTGTTGAAGAGACATTTACCAAAGTACTTCGTATGATCAGTCCAAGATGCGTGTTTGTCAATAAAGACGCCAAGAATTTGTTATTGTTATTCTTGTTTAATACGAGACAGAAAGAGTTGATGGGGGAGACAGAAACACAGAGAGAGAGAGATGGAAAGAAAGAGAGAGAGAGAATGAACAAATGAACGAGTGAATAGGCTAATATATTTTTTTAAAATTCAAATAAGCGGAAGCCACTCGTGAAGAAATAAGTGCACAACACAACAAACAAAATAATTTCATCATCAACAAAGCAAGTATGACACCACTGATCAACAAATGATATTTTTGCATTATTCAAACTATGCAAAAAATAAATCGAGATAAAGTCTTCAGCACAGGAAACATGGAATGATCTAATTATGATTTGCCTTGGCACATTAGAAGCACTAACGCGTTGTGCCCTTTTAACTCAGCATCAAACTCACTAATCTCTGCCCCCCCCCCCCCCCCCCCCCCCAACTTATTTTGCTGTGCAATGTCATTTTACGTATTGTTAAACAACTAGATTGGTTGCTTTCGTTTGCCAGAACTTAATTAGGAATTCCACTGAGTGGCGCTATTTCGTTCTGAAAAATAAAGGTGTTTTTTTTTTTTTTTTTTTTTTTTTTTTGGCATTTTCTAACTGTGGCAACAATGTTTCTCTTTTGCAGGAGATTAGTCACCATGATAAACGTTTGATTGTCTTCATAACTTACGGATCCATGAAAAAAAAGAAACTAATCTCCTGAAAGAGAAACATTGTTGCCACAGTTAGAAAATCTCCAAGGATATCGACGACTGTTTTCGTTGTCCGAAAATGCAAAAAATTCAAATCTGGTCATCTGTTAGGAACACTTAGCTGTTAGGAAAATTAGCTGTTCAGTCCCTTCCCACTGACGTAACAGGAATCTTCTTCTTGAGTGTGTGTGTGTGTGTGTGTGTGTGTGTGTGTGTGTGTGTGTGTGTGTGTGTGTCTGTGACTAAAAGGCTCAATGACTCTGTGTGTGTGTGTGTGTGTGTGTGTGGACGCGCGCGCGCGCGCGTGTGTGTGTGTGCTTGCGTGTGCCTGTGTGTGTGTGTGTGTGTTGGTGGGGGTTATGACGATATGCATGTGTGTGTGTGTGTGTGTGCGCGCGCGCGCGCGTGTGTGTGTGCCTGCATGTGCGTGTGTGTGTGTATGGGGTGTCGGGGTGGGGGTTATGACCATATGCATGTATTTGTGTGTGTGTGTGTGTGTGTGTGTGTGTGTGTGTGTGTGTTATTCTTGTTAAATTTTTTTATTCTGTTCTATTTTAATTATTTTTTGTTTTGTTATTTTATTTTACTTATTTATTTTATTTTATTTCATTTTATCTTATTCTATTTATTTGATATTTTCTCGAGGCCTCACTGAGCGCGTTGGGTTACGCTGATGAATTAGCTCTCTCAAATACGTCTCCTTCACCGCTCCCCCCCCCCCCCCCCCCCCCCCCCCCGTGCCCCCCCCCCCCCCCCCCCCTCCACACACACACAAAGGGACTGATGAATGGGTGGAGATATCCGGGTATGTGATGTGGCTTTTTTTTTTTTTTTTTAAAGCCTGTCACGGCAACCCCTTCCCCAGCTATCACCCTCTTAAAAATAAAAAATAAAAGTAATAAAAAAAAAAGGCAAAAAACGACAACCAACAAACGAAAGCAAACGGCCTAAACAAATAAATAACTCTCCCTCCTCACCCCCTCGCCCCCACCCCCCCCCCCCCCCCCCCAAAAAAAAGAAAAAAAAAAGTTGCCCGCCGTTCCTTCTCCTCTCTTTATATATATTAGTCTTCTGTTCCTATGTCTTCTTCTTCTTCTAAACGTTTTAAGATCACAAAATGTGTGTGCAACAATCACGATATAATTTCAATCTTCTTTATACCTACTCAGTTTGGGTTTGTTGGTTGTTGTTTTTTTCTTGAATGGAGTCATTCATGCATGGTGATTCTGGGCCTTTACTTCTGGACTAGCCATAAAAAAATATGAATAACAAAGAAAAAGAATATATATATATATTAGGGGAGGGAGGGGGGTGCGATTAGATATAACTCAGCATGATACATCCTCGGCCCAGCTAAAAGATTTTCTTGGACAGGCTTCAACTACCAAGGTAGGGTCGACAACCTTCAACCCACCCCACCCTCTCCCCTCCCCCCGAACCGAAAGTGAAAAAAAGAAAGAAAAAAGAATAGGCCAAAGTGTCCATTCTAGCTAGGCCAGATCCCTCCCTTTTCCCCTCAACTCCCCCCCCCCCCCCCCCCCCACCAGACTCTGTAAAAGTCCATTTGCTGTTAAAAATAAAAAAAATAATAAAAAGAATTTTTAAAAACCTATAAACGTTAGATCCTGAATCTCCTCTATATGTATTTCTTTTCGATAGAATTTTACTTCTTTCTTGGGAAAATGACTTGTGAATTTGTATTTGCATGTTTTACCCGAGTGGGTCTTTTGTTTGCTTAGTTTTTAACATCACTCTTCACGTTTTGTCGTGTGTGTAGAAGATGCATGTGCATCATCCTTCAATGCTCTCCCACCCCCCACCCCTCAACCCGCCCCCCAGTGAGTACGTGAGTATCGGTATCAGTATCAGTAGCTCAAGGAGGCGTCACTGCGTTCGGTCAAATCCATATATGCTACACCACATCTGCCAAGCAAATGCCTGACCAGCAGCGTAACCCAACGCGCTTAGTCAGGCCTTGAGAAAAAATCAAATAAATAGAATAAGATAAAATAAAATAAAATAAATAAGTAAAATAAAATAACAAAACAAAAAATAATTAAAATAGAATAGAATAAAATAAAATAAAATAAATAAATACATAAAAAATACTACTACTAATAATAATAATATTTATAAGGCGCAAAATCGTGATGAAGTGAACTCTAAGCGCGGGCGCGCGCGCGCGCGCACACACACACACACACACACACACACACACACACACACACACACACACACACACACTTTTCAGGATGCGATTTCACTTGTAGATGTTGATGTTAACACTGCACTGTCAAAATTTAATGAATGTTTTGCTTTCTCGGGTGAAGGTATGAAGAAAACAGTTGTGTTTGGGAATGAGAGAAGAAAAGTATGGTTTGATCTTGAGTGCCGTGAGAGCAGAAAAGTTCTTCGTAATCAATTACATAGGGCCTCTAGAACTAACCTGGACACTGACCGTCTGGCTTATGTCTAAAAACGTAGAGAGTATAAAGAGTTATTGCGTAAAAAGAGAAAACTGCATAGAGAGGATGTGATTCAGTCTCTACGATGCCACTCGACCAATCCAAAGCAATTCTGGGACACAGTTCGTTCTGTTAGGCCTAGATCAGGTGGTACCGACAATATTTCTTGCAATGATTGGTTCTCCCACTTTCAAAATGTTTTCAATGATTTTTCTGTGGATAACGGTAGTGATGATAACTTTTTTTTTATGTATTATGACAACCGGCATGCTGCTCGTTTATGCGAGAGAAATGATTCATTAGATCAAGAAATTTCTGTATCAGAAATCGAAGCTGCTTTCAGGGCACTCAAGAGCCAGAAAGCTGCTGGGCCTGATAGGCTAATTGGAGAATTTTACAAACATAGTGCATTTCACATCATGCCTTTTTTGTTGAAGTTTTTTAATTTCATATTTGATCACGGCATTTTTCCAGATGATTGGTGTTTGTCAGTGTTGCAACCACTCCATAAGAAAGGCGATTTGAATGTGCCTGATAATTATCGTGGTATCTCCCTGTTAAACATTTGTAGCAAGCTTTACACTTTTGTGCTGAATAGACGTCTTACTAAATGGATTGAAGAAAATGGGGTTATTGGGGAAGAACAAGCTGGGTTTAGAGAAGGTCATTGCACAACTGATCACATTTTTACATTGCTTGCATTAATACAAAGACAACTACTCAGACATAGAAAATTATTTGTTGCATTTAGTGATTTTCGAAAAGCTTTCGATACTGTTAGAAGAGATAAGCTCTGGAGAATTCTGAGTGTCAATGGTATCAATGGAAAATTTTTAAATGCACTGAAAAGTATTTACACAGTTGTTAAGGCGCGTGTTTGCGTCGGAGGTGACCTCACAGATACTTTTCTATGTCCTCGCGGGCTGAAACAAGGCGAAGTATGTTCTCCTGCATTGTTTTCATTGTTCATTAATGAGTTAACAAAAGAAATTAATAATCATGGTAGGCACGGCATTCAGCTTTCACCAGAGTTTATCCAAATTTTGATCTTGTTATTCGCCGATGATGTTGCATTGTTATCTGACAGCATAATTGGTCTTCAAACCCAACTGAATGTTTTGTTCGAAACCGCCAGACGCCTTGACTTAGTTGTAAACCTTGATAAATCAAATATTGTTGTCTTTAGAAATGGAGGTTTTCTTGCACAGAACGAGGCATGGATGTTCGGTGATGCACAACTGAAAACTGTTAGCATGTACAAGTATCTTGGTGTTATCCTTACTACCCGACTTTCTTTCCAACCCACTATGCGTGATTTGTCTGAACGTGCGAGAAAGGGATGTGCAGCTATCTTTAAAATGCTTTGGTCTATTGGTGAACACTCCCCTAGTATTTTTTCAAATTATTTGACATGCAAATCAAACCAATTTTGACATACGGAGCAGAAGTTTGGGGTTTGACTGGAAATCAAGAGTGCATTGAAAGGGTGCACTTGTCTGCAATGAAGCGTCTTTTGGGCGTGAGTCAGAGAGCATCAAGACACTTGATTTACGGTGAACTTGGTCGCTATCCCCTGTATGTGACCACCTACTCCAAGTGTCTTAAATTTTGGCTTCGTATTGTCTTTATGGATAATGACCCTAAGAAAGCTTATAATATGATGTTATCATTGCGAAGTCATAATTATTGTACTTGGGCTTGCTCTGTGAGAAATGTTTTGTATAAATTTGGATTTGGTGTTGTTTGGGAGGCTCAGTCAGTTGGTAATGTGAAAATGTTTATGACTGAATTTAAGCAGCGTCTAGTTGATTGCTTTACTCAAGACTGGCATTCAGCTCTCCAGTCTCACGATTTTTATGATGTGTATTCAGCTTACAACCAGTCCTTGTCACTTAAACCTTACTTGAATAATGTCAAATGTATAAATATGCGCCGTGTTTTTTCGCAGTTTAGAATTGGAATGTCCAACTTACGCTCACACTTTTTGCAGTTTAACTATGATGGGCAAAGTAGGAATTGTCCTTTTTGTGATGACACTCCGGAAACCGAAATGCATTTTCTTTTGGTCTGCCCTAAGTACTGTTCCCTGCGCTCTCAGTTTATTCCTGTTAAATTTCACAAACATCCAAGTGCATCTAAGATGTCCATGTTGTTATCTTGTGCGAGTGAGAGATTGAGTGTTAGTATATGGAAGTTTGTATTCAAGGCGTTTTCATTACGAGCAAATGCTCTAGAATCGTTATCGATGCCCATGTAGTTCAATGGTTGTTCTAGTATTCATTTCCCTGTATTAATTTTGTTTTGTCCTTGTGAACTCCATTGTTATGGATCTGTGGTCTGACAATTAAAATATTTCGACTTCGACTTCCACACACACACACACACACACACACACACACACACACACACACACACACACACAAATAAATAAATAATAAATAAACGGTGTCACCTTGCCTTAATGATGATACTGATACATTATATAGCGCCTATCCTCTGTCGGAGACCAAGTTTTAAGCGCTTCAGTCTTTTGCATTTGCACAACAGGCTGTAAACCTGGGTAGATCCGGCTGACAGCTGCCATTGAGCGCTATTCATTCGTTTCCTGTGTCATTCAGTCAGGTCACGCACACGTTCGCACTCACACAATTTACGTGTATTACTTTTGTTAATTTACCCCGCCATGTAGGGAGCTATACCCCGTTTTCGGGGACGTACATGCTGGGGATTTTCTTGCCGTGAATCTGAACTATCATGCCGTTACTGGAACATTTCTGGCACCGAAAAAGCTCTTCTTGAAGCGTTACCTGTGCATCATTACTATCGTTGCGAGCAAACACCTTCAATGTCGTCGGCAAACAGCTCAACGCATCTCGGACGTGTTGAAGCTGTTCAGGATGATGTACAGGAGAAAGACCACAATCCCCACCCCTCCCATCCGACACAGTCGCTGTATTTTTCTTCTTCTTCTCCACTAGACATTGAGTGGTGGTCTGGACGCTAGTCATTCGGATGAAACGATAAACCGAGGTCAAGTGTGCAGCATGCACTTAGCGCACGTAAAAGAACCCACGGCAACAAAAGGGTTGTTCCCGGCAAAATTATGTAGAAAAATCCGCTTCGATTGGAAAAAGAAAACCAATTAAAACGGCACGTAGGGAAAAAAAAGAAAAAAAAAAAAGGGGGGGGGGGAGGGGGGGGGGGCGACGCGCTCTACCTGGGGAGAGCAGCCCGAATTTCACACAGAGAAATCTGTTATGATAAAAAGAAATACAAATTACAAATACAAATAAACCATTCATTCAGCCATTCACTCGTTTATTTATTCTCTCTCTCTCTCTCTCTCTCTCTCTCTCTCTCTCTCTCTCTCTCTCTCTCTCTAACTGAATAGGCGCAGACGACTCTGTAAAGCCTTCATAAATCGGTCTCTCTGGGACGATAGGCGCTGTAAGAATATGTGAGTGTTTGCAGGTGTCGACTAGAATGCAGATAAAGTTAATACGGTCTCCCTCTGGATAAAGATATGTATATATAGATTGCTCTTATTTTTGTTGTTGTTGTTTTTTTAATATGATAAATAACATGGTACAATCCATCAATTCTACATTTAGCCCCGAGTTACGCAACATATTGTGGTGTCTACAAAACACGGTTTATCAAAAAATCGAATAATGACATTTTTTTTATCTAAAACATTTCAATCAGAAATAACCGTGATTTTAACATACACCTTACAGGCTATAGCTTTTGTTCTGAATGGACATCTCAAGAATTCATTTTTATTTTGTTGGTGGTGGCACACCATGAAAGATTCTTTGTGGCGAAGATAGGCTGCCTTTGCACAAACATTTTCTTGAGCATAACATTTACTTCTATGTAAGGGAAATATGCATATCACCATTCCTCATGAAAAACCTGAAAACGGTATATCAGGAAAACGATTCGCTGCCAGGAAAATAAAATTTAATTGAAATCTATTTGCCATGGGTTTTTTTCCCCAAAAACGGGTATAAATTTTCAAAAAATTCTGTGCTCTTTGTTATTGGAGAAAGACCCATACAAGTATATATGTTCTGAAAGGTAAATAAATAAAGAATACAAAACACATGCTGTTTTCCCATTTTATATATTTTTAGTGACATGCTGTTGTTTTGAAATCAGTGTTTTGTTTTTTGTCACATTTTCAACTTGTTCATTACAAACATTAGTCAGGTAATTTGCACAAAAACATTTTCTGGACAAATGGATATCTGCAAACACAAAATCATACTAGAACGGCCACAATATATATATATATATATATTTTAAGAGATAGATACACAATGCATTGTGACTTCTCCAAGTGATAAGATGGATGTGAGGCCACGCCCCCTCAGTCTCCACCCCCTTCTCTTCACCCCTCTCACACGGTCACTTGATTCAGTTCTCATCAGACCGCGTTGGCTGCGTGCCAAGAATATCGCTCTGCTGCTAATTCGGTCATGTTCTGTCGACTGCTAACATCTGTACAGCCGGCATCACTCACTGACAGTCGTATCTTGGCCACTCTCTTGATTGCTCCCTTTATTTTCTATCAGATCGTCCTATAAATGTTCATCACTATCTTCTCCTTCGAATTTACGCTTCAATTCTTTCTGAGCATCAGCTAAAGAAAGAAATCTTGGTTGATTTAGTTCGTCATGATCGCATGTCTTGAGCACGGCGTCAGTCCGACATTTTGTTGAGCGAGCGAGGAGAGAAGTCAGGCAAACACTTGGACAGTGACCCAACCAAAAGGTTCAAATAAAGGACTGCTTCATGACGTCGATGGGGTTTCTAGCTATGAATAGAATCTAGAGAGATTCCCCAGGCTAAAGCTACCACTATTTTTGTCAACGAAGTGAATGCAAACCAGGGAAAAGTCAGAATATTTCGATGACGAGTTATCTCGTCATTGTGGCAGTGAAGCATACATGCTTGCCATGACGAGTTATCTCGTCATGCAGGCAGCCTAGGGGTTAAATTTTATGAATTCTGCCGGGTTGATTTTTTTCCCACCAGATAATAATGGGAGTTCATAATGGTATTGTTGAAACAAAGTTGAGATACACATTCACGTACGTTTCTTGAGGCTGTCATCCGCCATGCAAGGTAAACTTCCTGTGAGTATTGTCTGTGTTCCTGACATTGTCACAACTGTCAACGAGAGATGTGTACAATGAAAACTGGGCCACCGCGAACTTGGACAGACCCTGCAAGCGCTCCAAGGACACCTTGAAGACAAACCTCAAAGCCTGTGACATAGACATTGCTTCCTGGGAAACTGATGCTCTTGACCGCTCTCGCTGAGGATGCTGTGCTCTAGTGGCACAAAGACGTTTGAAAACAAGAGAACGCTGGCCATTAAGGAGAAGTGTGAGCGAAGTGCGTGTGTGTGTTTGTGTGTGTGTGTTTGTGTGTGTGTGTGTGTGGTCCCCCCCCCTCTCTCTCTCTCTCTGGAACATAAATGTCCTAGGTTAGATAGCAGTAATTCTAACTCTGAACATGGATGACATTTTATAGCATGCATGTTATCGGGTCGCTTGAAAGCAACGACAACAGCAAACAAGATGTTTCCCCCGTTCTGAATTTTCGACACCTTGATTCATCCATACAAAACTCCAAACCAGT
>NC_134891.1:19046295-19048795 GCF_041734735.1 Babylonia areolata
CCGTCACCCTGGCCGTCGGCGCTGCGAACGGCGAGGAAGGAGGGAGGGGTCCTGAAGAAGGCCCTGTGCCTGTCCATCCCCATCGCCACCTCCCTCAACGCCTCCACCTCCTTCCACACCGCGCTGCCCTCGGCGTACACGGGCATGATGGGATAGCGCGTGCGGAGCACGCCTAGACCTTTGATCTTGGGCAGGAAGATGCGCACGCCCGACGCCACCACCGACCTCACGCGACCCTCGGGGTCAAGGACGCCCACCACGCCCTGGACCGTGTCGGCGGGGTCGGAGTGCACCTCCTGTGCGGACTGGAAGAAGGTGACGGGCGTGTGGTAGAAGTGGCGGCTGTTGGTTCCGTTGAAGGCGCCCTCTACACTGCGCGTGCCGGTCCTGCCCTTGGCGGTGACGGATCTGCCCAGGGGGGAGCGGTCGTGGCCCTTGTAGTGCAGGCGGTAGGGGTTCCAGGCGTGCAGCGGCGTCAGGAAGACGATCTCCAGCGGGATGGCGAACGACACTCTCTTCCTCCTCCCCTCACACCCTGCCCGTCCCTTCCTGGGGGTGTGGGGGGAGGGGGAGGGGGAGGAGGGTGGGGGGCAGGGAGGGAACTCCATGGCAGCTACACGGGGCTGAGTGGTCTCCGCCACGAACAGGTTGCGGTCGGCGAAACCCATATGCGCTACCTTCTCGCCCATGGCGCCCGCCTTGTGCAGTCTGTACCAGCGGTGGTAGTGGGCGGTGTTGAGCGGCCGCGTGTTGTGAGCGTTCAGTTTCACGCCGCCCTCCGTCCGGTCAATCAGATGGCCCCCGTAGTTGTTCTTGCCTGCAACGTGCGGAACGAGCACACGTGCACACCAAGTGCGCGTGCGCGCGCGCACACACACACACACACACACACACACACACACACACACACACAGCACACAGACACACACGCAGACACAGAGACACACACACGCACACATACACGCACGCACACACACACACACAGAGATCAGCACACACGCACACACACAACACAGACACACAGACACCCACACCCACACACACACACACAGACAAAGACACACACACACACACACACACACACACACACACACACACACACACACACACGCCATCACAGACACACACAGAGGCACACACTTACAGTGAAAAGACGTTAAACTAAAGAACGAACACACACACACACACACACACACACACACACACACACACACACACACACACACACACACACTCACGCACACACACATACACACTCAAACAGCCACACACATACACAGAGACACACACACACACACACATACACACAAGCTTGAATTTCCGACCCTTTTGCGGGGGCACGGAGGATTTCAGAAAACAACATATTACTCAAGTAGGTTTCTTTTAACGTGGCATCAATTGACGTAAAATAATTTTCAAAGATATTTTTTCGACTGTATGAAAGTATCATTTACAACACTGCAAGTCTTAATGAGAGCCCGTTTGCTTGCAGAAAATATATACAACAGAATAGAAAAACATACCTTCGACATGAATATTTTATCAGGGAATAATCTTTTGGACACATAATAATCATTATGAATGTCATCACCGATAGTATTCATGTAATATTTTTTGACAAATACGGTTTTCCTCTTGGAATCCCATTTACCCACCTTGTTTCAATTGTTAAACAATGATTATTACATTTAGATTTGATTTAGGAAAATACGTCTGTGGTCGGTGGGCAAATGACCAACACACACACACACACACACACACACACACACACACACACACACACACTCCCTCCACACACACACACACACACACACACACACACACACACACACACACACAATATATATATACAAACTAGATTGGGAAAATTTGTTTATGAATGCTGCTGCAATTTACTGCATTAACTGATTGATTAATTGTGTGTTTTTTCATTCGTTCATTCATTTACCATTGCACTTGGGTCTTATAAACCTTACGGTTTCATGACAATAAAATCTATTCTATTCTATTCTACTCTATTCACTTGACACACACACACACACACACACACACACACACACCACACACACACACACACACACACCCTTCCCACAGCCAAGTGCAACGGGGTCTGTGGCAGTGATCTCACCCGGAATCTCCTTCATGATCTTGTCCAGAAGGCTCCATTTGTGTAGCCTTTCCCCGGGGAACGGGCTCAGCGAAAAGCGGGCCGCACGTGACATGACGTGATCCCGCCACCGATGCTTGCTGGCCAGGCGATTGGCCAGATCCTCCACAGGTCGGAGGTCACGCACTCTGACCTCCTGTCGGATGGGGTGACACAGGATCCGGTAGTTCCACTGAGCTATCGTGGCCCCGGCTTCGCTGACGGTCAGCACCATGGAAGGGAGGTAAGCCAGGTTCTCGTGCAGGTTTTTGTCTCCCGTGTAGGCGGTAAAACGGATCTTGTCCTGTGGATTTGATGAGAAACCCTCACTACAGGTCAGGCGAGGAATAATGA
>NC_134891.1:19053795-19063795 GCF_041734735.1 Babylonia areolata
CTCACCCCCCACCCCACCACCACCACCACCCGTCACCCCAACGTCTCTCTCACCACCCACCCCTCCACCACCACCACCACCCGTCACCCCAACGTCTCTCTCACCCCCCACCCCACCACCACCACCACCACCCGTCACCCCGACGTCTCTCTCACCCCCCACCCCACCACCACCACCACCCGTCACACCCAACGTCTCTCTCACCCCCCACCCCATCACCACCACCACCCGTCACCCCAACGTCTCTCTCACCCCCCACCCCACCACCACCACCACCACCACCCGTCACACCCAACGTCTCTCTCACCCCCCACCCCACCACCACCACCACCACCCGTCACCCCAACGTCTCTCTCACCCCCCACCCCACCACCACCACCACCACCACCCGTCACCCCAACGTCTCTCTCACCCCCCACCCCACCACCACCACCACCCGTCACCCCAACGTCTCTCTCACCCCCCCACCCCACCACCACCACCACCTGTCACCCCAACGTATCTCTCACCCCCCACCCCACCACCACCACCACCCGTCACCCCGACGTCTCTCTCACCCCCCACCCCACCACCACCACCACCACCACCCGTCACACCCAACGTCTCTCTCACCCCCCACCCCACCACCACCACCACCACCACCCGTCACCCCGACGTCTCTCTCACCCCCCACCCCACCACCACCACCACCACCACCCGTCACACCCAACGTTTCTCTCACCCCCCACCCCACCACCACCACCACCCGTCACCCCAACATCTCTCTCCCACCCCCCACCCCTCCACCACCACCACCCGTCACCCCAACGTTTCTCTCACCCCCCACCCCACCACCACCACCACCCGTCACCCCAACGTCTCTCACCACCACCCCCACCACCACCACCACCTTCTACTCTTCTCCATGCCCCCCCCCCTCCACCCCTCCATCCTGTCTCCTTCCCCCCCCACCCCACCCCTCCTCCGCCCTCCTCCCCATCTTCCACTTGACCGCGATGTACGTGACCCAAAAGAGGTGGATGTTTTGTTGCGCTAATAATGGCTGCCCCCCCGTCTCACTTATCTCCACCTGACCGGAGCAAGTGTCCGCAAGGTGGCAGCTCAGTGGTGTTCGCCTCATTAACTGAGCTGCTCATTGTGGGAAGGAAGGAGGAAGGATTCATTTCATTAATGAATGCGTTTGTTTTTTGTGTGTGTGTTTTTGTGTTTTTTTTCGCACAGCAACTACACCTATGGTGGCTTATTAGCGGCAAAAAACGGGACAGGCCATCTTTCATTTTTGATAATAATAATAATAATAATAATGATGATGATGATGAAAATAATAATAATAATAATAATAATAATAATAATAATAATAATAATAATGACGATGAAAATAATAATAATAATAATAATAATAATAATAATAATAATAATAATAATAATAATAATAATGAAAGTAATAATAATAATAATGATGATGAAAATAATAATAATAATAATAATAATAATAATAATAATAATAATAATAATGTGAAGAAGAAGAACTACAAGGCACACCCTTCCACCACTCTATAGCAGTCATATCACAGTATGGCATCCCTCCACCACTCTATAGCAGTCATATCACAGTATGACACACTCCACCACCCTATAGCAGTCATATCACAGTATCACACCCTTTCACCACTCTATAGCAGTCACATCACAGTATGACACCCTTCCACCACTCTATAGCAGTCATATCACAGTATCACACCCTTCCACCACTCTATACAGTCATATCACAGTATGACACCCTCCCACCACTCTATAGCAGTCACATCACAGTATGACACCCTTCCACCACTCTATAGCAGTCATATCACAGTATGACATCCCTCTACCATTCTATAGCAGTCATATCACAGTATGACACCCTTCCACCACTCTATAGCAGTCATATCACAGTATGACACCCTTCCACCACTCTATAGCAGTCATATCACAGTATGACACCCTTCCACCACTCTATAGCAGTCATATCACAGTATGACACCCTTCCACCACTCTATAGCAGTCATATCACAGTATGACATCCCTCTACCATTCTATAGCAGTCATATCACAGTATGACACCCTCCCACCACTCTATAGCAGTCATATCACAGTATGACACCCTCCCACCACTCTATAGCAGTCATATCACAGTATGACACCCTTCCACCACTCTATAGCAGTCATATCACAGTATGACACCCTTCCACCACTCTATAGCAGTCATATCACAGTATGACATCCTTCCACCACTCTATAGCAGTCATATCACAGTATGACATCCTTCCACCACTCTATAGCAGTCACATCACAGTATGACACCCTCCCACCACTCTATAGCAGTCATATCACAGTATGACACCCTTCCACCACTCTATAGCAGTCATATACAGTAGGACACCCTTCCACCACTCTATAGCAGTCATATCACAGTATGACATCCTTCCACCACTCTATAGCAATCATATCATAGTATGACACACTTCCACCACTCTATAGCAGTCATATCACAGTTTGACACCCTTCCACCACTCTATAGCAGTCATATCACAGTATGACACCCTTCCACCACTCTATAGCAATCATATCATAGTATGACACACTTCCACCACTCTATAGCAGTCATATCACAGTATGACACCCTTCCACCTCTCTATAGCAGTCATATCACAGTATGACACCCTTCCACCACCCTATAACAGTCATATCACAGTATGACACACTTCCACCTCTCTATAGCAGTCATATCACAGTATAGCCTTCCACCTCTCTATAACAGTCATATCACAGTATGACACCCTTCCACCACTCTATAGCAGTCATATCACAGTATGACACCCTTCCACAACTGTATAGCAGTCACATCACAGTAGGACACCCTTCCACCACTCTATAGCAATCACATCACAGTATGACACCCTTCCACCACCCTATAGCAGTCATATCACAGTTTCACACCCTTCCACCACTCTATAGCAGTCATATACAGTAGGACACCCTTCCACCACTCTATAGCAGTCATATCACAGTATGTCACACTTCCACCACTCTATAGCAGTCATATCACAGTATGTCACACTTCCACCACTCTATAGCAGTCATATCACAGTATGGCATACCTCCACCACTCTATAGCAGTCATATCACAGTATGACATCCTTCCACCACTCTATAGCAGTCACATCACAGTATGACACCCTCCCACCACTCTATAGCAATCATATCATAGTATGACACACTTCCACCTCTCTATAGCAGTCATATCACAGTATAGCCTTCCACCTCTCTATAGCAGTCATATCACAGTATGACACCTTTCCACCACTCTATAACAGTCATATCACAGTATGACACCCTTCCACCTCTCTATAGCAGTCATATCACATTATGACAGCCTTCCACCACTCTATAGCAGTCATATCACAGTATCACACCCTTCCACCACTCTATACAGTCATATCACAGTATGACACCCTTCCACCACTCTATAGCAGTCATATCACAGTATGACACCTTTCCACCACCCTATGGCAGTCCTATCACAGTACGACACCCTTTCACCACTCTATAGCAGTCATATCACAGTATGACACCCTTCCACCACTCTATAGCAGTCATATCACAGTACGACACCCTCCCACCACTCTATAGCAGTCATATCACAGTATCACACCCTTCCACCACTCTATAGCAGTCATATACAGTAGGATACCCTTCCACCACTCTATAGCAGTCATATCACAGTATCACACCCTTCCACCACTCTATAGCAGTCATATACAGTATGGCACCCTTCCACCACTCTATAGCAGTCATATACAGTAGGACACCCTTCCACCACTCTATAGCAGTCATATACAGTAGGACACCCTTCCACCACTCTATCGCAGTCATATCACAGTATGACATCTTTCCACCACTCTGTAGCAGTCATATCACAGTATGACACCCTTCCACCTCTCTATAGCAGTCACATCACAGTATAACACCCTTCCACCACTCTATAGCAGTCACATCACAGTATCACACCCTTCCACCACCCTATAGCAGTCATATCACAGTATCACACCCTTCCACCACTCTATAGCAGTCATATACAGTACGACACACTTCCACCACTCTATAGCAGTCATATCACAGTATGACACCCTTCCACCACTCTATAGCAGTCATATCACAGTATGACACCCTTCCACCACTCTATAGCAGTCATATCACAGTATGACACCCTTCCACCACTCTATAGCAGTCATATCACAGTATCACACCCTTCCACCACTCTATAGCAGTCATATACAGTAGGACACCCTTCCACCACTCTATAGCAGTCATATCACAGTATGTCACACTTCCACCACTCTATAGCAGTCATATCACAGTATGACACCCTTCCACCACTCTATAGCAGTCATATCACAGTATGACATCCTTCCACCACTCTATAGCAATCATATCATAGTATGACACACTTCCACCTCTCTATAGCAGTCATATCACAGTATAGCCTTCCACCTCTCTATAGAAGTCATATCACAGTATGACACCTTTCCACCACTCTATAACAGTCATATCACAGTATGACACCCTTCCACCTCTCTATAGCAGTCATATCACATTATGACAACCTTCCACCACTCTATAGCAGTCATATCACAGTATCACACCCTTCCACCACTCTATACAGTCATATCACAGTATGACACCCTTCCACCATTCTATAGCAGTCCTATCACAGTATGACACCCTCCCACCACTCTATAGCAGTCATATCACAGTATGACACCCTCCCACCACTCTATAGCAGTCATATCACAGTATGGCATACCTCCACCACTCTATAGCAGTCATATCACAGTATGACACCCTTCCACCACTCTATAGCAGTCATATCACAGTATGACACCCTCCCACCACTCTATAGCAGTCACATCACAGTATGACACCCTCCCACCACTCTATAGCAGTCATATCACAGTATGACATCCGTCTACCATTCTATAGCAGTCATATCACAGTATGACACCCTTCCACCACTCTATAGCAGTCATATCACAGTATGACACCCTTCCACCACTCTATAGCAGTCATATCACAGTATGACACCCTTCCACCACTCTATAGCAGTCATATCACAGTATGACACCCTTCCACCACTCTATAGCAGTCATATCACAGTATGGCATACCTCCACCACTCTATAGCAGTCATATCACAGTATGACACCCTTCCACCACTCTATAGCAGTCATATCACAGTATGACACACTTCCACCACTCTATAGCAGTCATATCACAGTATGACACCCTTCCACCACTCTATAGCAGTCATATCACAGTATGACATCCTTCCACCACTCTATAGCAATCATATCATAGTATGACACCCTTCCACCACTCTATAGCAGTCCTATCACAGTATGACAGCCTTCCACCACTCTATAGCAGTCATATCACAGTATGACAGCCTTCCACCACTCTATAGCAGTCATATCACAGTATGACAGCCTTCCACCACTCTATAGCAGTCATATCACAGTATGACACACTTCCACCACTCTATAGCAGTCATATCACAGTATGACACCCTTCCACCACTCTATAGCAGTCATATCACAGTATGACATCCTTCCACCACTCTATAGCAGTCATATCATAGTATGACACACTTCCACCACTCTATAGCAGTCATATCACAGTATGACATCTTTCCACCACTCTATAGCAGTCATATCACAGTATGACACCCTTCCACCACTCTATAGCAGTCACATCACAGTATAACACCCTTCCACCACTCTATAGCAGTCACATCACAGTATCACACCCTTCCACCACCCTATAGCAGTCATATAATAGTATCACACCCTTCCACCACTCTATAGCAGTCATATACAGTACGACACACTTCCACCACTCTATAGCAGTCATATCACAGTATGTCACGCTTACACCACTCTATAGCAGTCATATCACAGTATGACACCCTTCCACCTCTCTATAGCAGTCATATCACAGTATGACATCCTTCCACCACTCTATAGCAATCATATCATAGTATGACACACTTCCACCTCTCTATAGCAGTCATATCACAGTATGACACCCTTCCACCACTCTATAACAGTCATATCACAGTATGACACCCTTCCACCACTCTATAGCAGTCATATCACAGTATGACAGCCTTCCACCACTCTATAGCAGTCATATCACAGTATGACACCCTTCCACCACTCTATAGCAGTCATATCACAGTATGACACCCTTCCACCATTCTATAGCAGTCACATCACAGTATGACACCCTTCCACCATTCTATAGCAGTCACATCACAGTATGACACCCTTCCACCAGTCTATAGCAGTCACATCACAGTATGACACCCTTCCACCAGTCTATAGCAGTCATATCACAGTATGACACCCTTCCACCATTCTATAGCAGTCACATCACAGTATGACACCCTTCCACCAGTCTATAGCAGTCACATCACAGTATGACACCATTCCACCACTCTATAGCAGTCATATCACAGTATGACACCCTTCCACCATTCTATAGCAGTCACATCACAGTATGACACCCTTCCACCAGTCTATAGCAGTCATATCACAGTATGACAGCCTTCCACCACTCTATAGCAATCACATCACAATATGACAGCCTTCCACCACTCTATAGCAGTCATATCACAGTATCACACCCTTCCACCATTCTATACAGTCATATCACAGTAGGACACCCTTCAACCACTCTATAGCAGTCATATCACAGTATGACACACTTCCACCACTCTATAGCAGTCATATCACAGTATCACACCCTTCCACCACTCTATAGCAGTCATATCACAGTATGACATCCTTCCACCACTCTATAGCAGTCATATCACAGTATGACACCCTTCCACCACTCTATAGCAGTCATATCACAGTATGACACCTTTCCACCACTCTATAGCAGTCATATCACAGTATGACATCCTTCCACCACTCTATAGCAGTCACATCACAGTATGACACCCTTCCACCATTCTATAGCAGTCATATCACAGTATAGCCTTCCACCTCTCTATAGCAGTCCTATCACAGTATGGCATACCTCCACCACTCTATAGCAGTCATATCATAGTATGACACCCTTCCACCACTCTATAGCAGTCATATCACAGTATGACACCCTTCCACCACTCTATAGCAGTCACATCACAGTATGGCACCCTTCCACCACTCTACAGCAGTCATATCACAGTATGGCATCCCTCCACCACTCTATAGCAGTCATATCACAGTATGACACCCTTCCACCACTCTATAGCAGTCACATCACAGTATGACACCCTTCCACCACCCTATAGCAGTCATATCACAGTATCACACCCTTCCACCACTCTATAGCAGTCATATCACAGTATGACACCCTTCCACAACTGTATAGCAGTCACATCACAGTATGACACCCTCCCACCACTCTATAGCAGTCATATCACAGTATGACACCCTCCCACCACTCTATAGCAGTCATATCACAGTATGACACCCTTCCACCATTCTATAGCAGTCATATCACAGTATGACAGCCTTCCACCACTCTATAGCAATCACATCACAGTATGACAGCCTTCCACCACTCTATAGCAGTCATATCACAGTATCACACCCTTCCACCACTCTATAGCAGTCATATCACAGTATGACACCCTTCCACCATTCTATAGCAGTCAAGGCACAACACAATGGAGTTTCAAATCCATTCGCAATCTAAAATTCTGAACGTAGGCTCGGTATTATTGGATTTGCTAAGTTGGACGAAGATGACAGAAATGTCTGCCTACAGTGTCAGTGAGGGTGTGGTTTCGATTCCCGTTCGCCTTTTCACCGAAGTTTGACTGAAATGATCAAACTGAGCATCTGTCTCATTCGGATGAGACGATAAACCGAGGTCCCGTGTGCAACACGTACTTGGCGCGGCGCACTGAAAACGAACCCATAGCAACAAGCGGGTTGCCCTCTGTCAAAAATCCATCCGTAAAAGAAATTCACTCTGACAGATACACAAACGCATGCACTCAAGGCCTGACTAAGTGTGTTGGGTTATGCTGCTGGTCAGGCGTCTGCCTAGAAGGTGTGGTGCGGCGTATATGGATTTGTCCGAACGCAGTCAGTGGCGCCTCGT
Source organism: Babylonia areolata (assembly GCF_041734735.1). Classification (NCBI taxonomy): domain Eukaryota; kingdom Metazoa; phylum Mollusca; class Gastropoda; order Neogastropoda; family Buccinidae; genus Babylonia; species Babylonia areolata. The sequence continues at coordinate 19,061,988 of NC_134891.1, forward strand.
TGAGAAATTGAAACAGAAGCTGCTAATTGGAATGTTCACTGCATTCAGTGGGGTTTCATGTCTTCTGTTTTGAATGACGGTGTTTCTCTCTCTCTCTTCAGTCTTCTTTTTTTTACCACTTTTTGTATTTCCCTCCAGTCCAGTACCAGGCCATTATAAAACAACAACAACAACAACAGCAAAAAATCAACTACACAGTACTGGTGCTATCTGCGCTGGTTTACCATGAATGCTGAAACCTATTGTTGGTTTATATGGCTGCAGATTTGATTGTACAACACACACACACACACACACACACACACACACACACACACACACACACACACACATATATATATATATATATATATATATATATATATATATATATATATATATATATAAAATATCCCTGTTGTACCCTTACGGTTGACCAGCTGTCACATGAATAAATCCGGAACCCATGTCTGAGTATAGCGCTAAACCTGGTGCTGCTCTGTGACCTCTGTGACAGATATATAACTACATTTCTTGTGCACTTATCAATTAAATCACAACACAAACGACCAGATTATAGCGGTAACACTATGATGTTGACGTCATAATTTCTGAGTACTCTTCTGCTGTGAATGAAAATGCATTTAAAAATCGATATTCTCGGCGAAAATTTGTGCATCTTTGGACGCTCGTCGCACACCATACCCCCCCCCCCTCCCACCCCCCCACTCCCACCCCCGACCCCCGCACCCCTCTCTATCGCTCTCTCTCTCTCTCTCTGCTATTTGTGTCGCCCTGTCTCCAGCATTCCTGCCCCATTTCTTACCCTGCCCCCCCCCCCCACCCCCCTCCACTGTCACACCTGCACCCTGTGTCCACTGAACCATGCTGGTGTAACGTCACAGTTCGTCCCTCCCCCCCCCCCCCCCTCTATCGCTCTCTCTCTCTCTCTCTGTGCTATTTGTGTCGCCCTGTCTCCAGCATTCCTGCCCCATTTCTTACCCTGCCTCCACCCCCTCCCCCCCCTCCACTGTCACACCTGCACCCTGTGTCCACTGAACCATGCTGGTGTAACGTCACAGTTCGTCCCTCCCCCCCCCCCTCTATCGCTCTCTCTCTCTCTCTGTGCTATTTGTGTCGCCCTGTCTCCAGCATTCCTGCCCCATTTCTTACCCTGCCCTCCCCCCCCCCAGCCCCCTCCACTGTCACACCTGCACCCTGTGTCCACTGAACCATGCTGGTGTAACGTCACAGTTCGTCCCTCCCCCCCCCCCCCATGCTGTTTCTCGCTACCCCGTCCCCCCCCCCGACAAGCTTTTTATGTATTGAGTATAATTTCAAAATGTAATGTTTAAGATGAGAAAGAATTTCACACAGAGAAATCTGTTGTGATAAAAAGCAATACAAATACAAATACAATAAGATTAAAAAAATGAAATGAAATAAGGGGGACTTCTCACGCTTTCTCAACGCATTGTTGGGGACCCCTCCTACCAGTTTTTCGCCATTGAGAGAAAACGTGGGAGGGGAACGACCACATTTTCTCACAATCCACCACCATTTCTCTCACATTGAGAGAAAACGTGGGAGGGGAACGACCACATTTTCTCACAATCCACCACCATTCCTCTCACATTGAGAGAAAACGTGGGAGGGGAACGACCACATTTTCTCACAATCCACCACCATTCCTCTCACATTGAGAGAAAACGTGGGAGGGGAACGACCACATTTTCTCACAATCCACCATTCCTCTCACACTGAGAGAAAACGTGGGAGGGGAACGACCACATTTTCTCACAATCCACCATTTCTCTCACACATTGAGA
>NC_134891.1:19068795-19073795 GCF_041734735.1 Babylonia areolata
AGAGAGAGAGAGAGAGAGAGAAACGGAGAGACAGAGAGAGAGAGAAAGAAAGAAACAGAGAGAGACAGAGACACAGAGAGAGAGACATAGACAGAGACAGACAGACAGACAGACAGTCGGACAGACAGACAGAGAACAGAGAGATTGAGAACCACCAGCACACAACACGCATAACGTGGAATACCCCCCCCCCCCCCCCCCCTCTCCCCTCCAGCCTTCCCCCCGCCCCCCCCCCCCCCCCCAACCCCCCTCAACGTGACGGCAGTGACTAATTAATAAGGCTAAAGGTGACACCTCTGGATCATCTGATGGAGACACCAGACTGTTGGGGGCATTAGTCAGGCTGCATCCCCTTCCCCCTTCCCCCCCTCCCGCCCCCCCCCGCCTCCCTCCCCTCTCTCCCTCCTCCACCATCACCACCCTACTCCTCTGCCCCCACTCCACTCCCCTGCTATGCCCTCTGTTCCCTGCATTGCCTTCAACATTCATTGGGGGGCTGGCACTGTTGTCACCTGTGTTCAACATTCATTGAGTCTGGCACTGTTGTCACCTGTTCAACATTCATTGTGGGTTGTCATCTGTTCAACATTCATTGGGGTCTGGCACTACAGTCACCTGTTCAACATTCATTGAGTCTGGCACTGTTGTCACCTGTTCAACATTCATTGAGTCTGGCACTGTTGTCACCTGTTCAACATTCATTGTGGGGCTGGCACTGTTGTCACCTGTTCAACATTCATTGGGGGCTGGCACTGTTGTCACCTGTTCAACATTCATTGAGTCTGGCACTGTTGTCACCTGTTCAACATTCATTGGGGTCTGGCACTGTTGTCACCTGTTCAACATTCATTGGGGTCTGGCACTGTTGTCACCTGTTCAACATTTATTGTGTCTGGTACTGTTGTCGCCTGTTCAACATTCATTGAGTCTGGCACTGTTGTCACCTGTTCAACATTCATTGTGGGGCTGGCACTGTTGTCACCTGTTCAACATTCATTGATGGGCTGGCACTGTTGTCACCTGTTCAACATTCATTGTGGGGCTGGCACTGTTGTCACCTGTTCAACATTCATTGATGGGCTGGCACTGTTGTCACCTGTTCAACATTCATTGAGGTCTGGCACTGTTGTCACCTGTTCAACATTCATTGGGGGCTGGCACTGTTGTCACCTGTTCAACATTCATTGGGGGGCTGGCACTGTTGTCACCTGTTCAACATTCATTGAGTCTGGCACTGTTGTCACCTGTTCAACATTCATTGAGTCTGGCACTGTTGTCACCTGTTCAACATTCATTGTGGGGCTGGCACTGTTGTCACCTGTTCAACATTCATAGAGGGCTGGCACTGTTGTCACCTGTTCAACATTCATTGAGTCTGGCACTGTTGTCACCTGTTCAACATTCATTGAGTCTGGCACTGTTGTCACCTGTTCAACATTCATTGAGTCTGCACTGTTCAACATTCATTGAGTCTGGCACTGTTGTCACCTGTTCAACATTCATTGAGGTCTGGCACTGTTGTCACCTGTTCAACATTCATTGAGTCTGGCACTGTTGTCACCTGTTCAACATTCATTGAATCTGGCACTGTTGTCACCTGTTCAACATTCATTGAGTCTGGCACTGTTGTCACCTGTTCAACATTCATTGAGTCTGGCACTGTTGTCACCTGTTCAACATTCATTGAGGTCTGGCACTGTTGTCACCTGTTCAACATTCATTGAGTCTGGCACTGTTGTCACCTGTTCAACATTCATTGAGTCTGGCACTGTTGTCACCTGTTCAACATTCATTGAGTCTGGCACTGTTGTCACCTGTTCATTGAATTGCTGGTGTTTGGGATCATTTCATACACACACGCCTTCTCTCTCTCTCTCTCTCTCTCTCTCTCTCTGTGTGTGTGTGTGCTCTCTCGCTCTCACACAGACACAAACACACACACACACACACACACACACACACACACACACTCGGTAAGTATATTTTCTTGAGATATACAGGATGGACAGAATGACAGTGATGGCTGATAGGGTTAGACACTCATCTGGCAGTACAGTGCCCGTGAGGGTGTGAGTTCAAATCCCACTGTCGCCCTTTCTGACTGGAAAATAAAACTCGGCGTCCATTGACGATAAACCGAGGTCCCGTGTGCCGCACACTCTTAGTGCACCGGAACCCCCCCCCCCCCCCCCCCCACCCCCACCCCCACAACCCCCACCACCCCCGCCCTACCCCTCCGTCCCCCCCCCCCCCCACCCCCCTCCCTATGGCAACAAAAGTGGTGTCCCCTGGCACAATTCTGTTTAAAGAAATCCACTCAGTTTGGTGCACAATATGCATGCATGTACTCAAGGCCTAGTCAGCTGAGTTATGCTGCTGGTCAGGCATCTGCCTAGCAGATAATTACGGTGTATGGATTAGTCCGAACGCAGTGATGCCTCCTTGAGAAACTGAAACTGAAACTGAACGTAGGAATGCCAACAGCGAACAAAGAGTCTGCTCTCCTTTTCCTTCTGGCATTCCACAGCAATGAAACACTGCGATTTACAAGTAAGTGTTCATCTCTGTGAGTGTGTGTGTGTGTGTGTGTGTGTGTGTGTGTGTGTGTTTGTATGTGTGTGTGCCGTGGAAGCTGCGATACGTAGACTAGAAATGAGTGTGTGGAGGAGGGGGGTAGAGGAGGTGCAGGGTAATGTGTGTGTGTGTGTGTGTGTGTGTGTGTTGGAGCTCGTGTACGTTTATATGTATTTGACTGTGTTTTCATATCTGTGAAACTGCATGTTTGGTGCATATCTGTTCTGCGTGTGTGGGTGTATGTGTGAATGTGTGTCTTCATGTTTTACCTTTATTTGCTTATTTATCATCATTGTTGTCTTATTTATTTATTTATTTATTTATTTATTTATTATTATCATTATTTTATTATTATTATTATTACTACCTTTTTCTATATTATAATTATTATTTATTTATGTAAGCTTATCTATTATTTATTCACCCTTTTTTCTTTTTTTCTTTTTTTTTCCTCAAGGCCTGACTAAGCGCGTTGGGTTACGCTGCTGGTCAGGCATGTGCTTGGCAGATGTGGTGTAGCGTATATGGTTTTGTCCGAACGCAGTGACGCCTCCTTGAGCTACTGAAACTGAAACTGGAACTGCTATCGGCACAGAAGAGGACACAAGTGGTAACAAACTCCAGGTCTGACAACAACGTACATGACAGGAGTTCAGTTCAGGGCAGAACAAAACTTCCTGCAGACCACAGCAACACACTAGCCGGCCACCGTTGTTCCTAGATACTGACCAGTCAGCAGCATGCTGACCGCCCGCACTCTCTCTGTCTCTGTCTCACTCTCTGTCACTTTCTGTCACTCTCTGTCACTCTCTCTGCCTCTGTGTCTGTCACTCTCTCTGCTTCTGTCTCTGTCACTCTCTCTGTCTCTGTCTCTGTCTGTCACTCTCTCTGTCTCTGTCTCTGTCACTATCTCTGCCTCTGCCTCTGTCTCTCTCTCTCTGTCTCTGTCACTTTCTCTGTCTCTGCCTCTGTCACTCTCTCTGTCTCTGTCACTCTCTCTGCCTCTGTCTCTGTCACTCTCTCTGCCTCTGTCTCTGTCACTCTCTCTGTCTCTGTCTCTGTCACTCTCTCTGTCTCTGTCACTCTCTCTGTCTCTCTGCCTCTGTCTCTGTCACTCTCTCTGTCTCTGTCACTCTCTCTGTCTCTGTCACTCTCTCTCTGCCTCTGTCTCTGTCACTCTCTCTGTCTCTGTCACTCTCTCTGTCTCTGTCACTCTCTCTCTGCCTCTGTCTCTGTCACTCTCTCTGTCTCTGCCTCTGTCTCTGTCTCTGTCACTCTCTCTGCCTCTGTCTCTGTCTCTGTCTCTGTCACTCTCTCTGCCTCTGTCTCTGTCTCTGTCACTCTCTCTGTCTCTGTCACTCTCTCTGCCTCTGTCTCTGTCTCTGTCTCTGTCACTCTCTCTGTCTCTGTCACTCTCTCTGCCTCTGTCTCTGTCACTCTCTCTGTCTCTGTTTCTGTCTCTGTCTCTGCTTCTGTCACTCTCTCTGTCTCTGTTTCTGTCTCTGTCTCTGTCTCTGTCACTCCCTCTCCCTCTGTCACTCTCTCTGCCTCTGTCTCTGTCACTCTCTCTGTCTCTGTCACTCTCTCTGCCTCTGTCTCTGTCTCTGTGACTCTCTCTGTCTCTGTGACTCTCTCTGCCTCTGTCACTCTCTCTGCCTCTGTGACTCTCTCTGTCTCTGTCACTCTCTCTGTCTCTGTGACTCTCTCTGTCTCTGTGACTCTCTCTGTCTCTGTCACTCTCTCTGCCTCTGTCACTCTCTCTGCCTCTGTCTCTGTCACTCTCTCTGCCTCTGTCACTCTCTCTATCTTTGTCACTCTCTCTGTCTCTGTCTCTGTCACTCTCTCTGCCTCTGTCACTCTCTCTGCCTCTGTGACTCTCTCTGTCTCTGTCACTCTCTCTGTCTCTGTCACTCTCTCTGTCTCTGTCACTCTCTCTGTCTCTGTCACTCTCTCTGTCTCTGTCACTCTCTCTGCCTCTGTCTCTGTCACTCTCTCTGTCTCTGTCTCTGTCACTCTCTCTGTTTCTGCCTCTGTCTCTGTCACTGTCTCTGCCTCTGTCTCTCTCTCTGTCTCTGTCTCTGTCACTCTCTCTGTCTCTGTCACTCTCTCTGCCTCTGCCTCTGTCACTCTCTCTGTCTATGCCTCTGTCACTCTCTCTGCCTCTGCCTCTGTCACTCTCTCTGTCTCTGTCACTCTCTCTGTCTCTGTCACTCTCTCTGCCTCTGTCACTCTCTCTCTCTCTCTCTGTCTCTGCCACTCTCTCTGTCTCTGCCTCTGTCACTCTCTCTGCCTCTTACTGTCTCCGTCTCTCTCTCTCTCTCTCTCTCTCTCTCTCTCTCTCTGTCTCTCTCTGTGTTTTCTTTTCCCGCATTTTATTTTGTTTTACTATCTGTGTAGTCATCATTTTGTTTTAAATGTTATCCGTT
>NC_134891.1:19086295-19101295 GCF_041734735.1 Babylonia areolata
TCATCCAGTCTGTGTGACTGTATTGTGTGTGTGTCATCCAGTCTGTGTGTATGTCATCCAGTCTGTGTGACTGTATTGTGTGTATGTCATCCAGTCTGTGTGACTGTATTGTGTGTGTGTGTCATCCAGTCTGTGTGACTGTATTGTATGTGTGTCATCCAGTCTGTGTGTGTGTCATCCGGTCTGTGTGACTGTATTGTGTGTGTGTCATCCAGTCTGTGTGTATGTCATCCATCTGTGTGACTGTATTGTGTGTATGTCATCCAGTCTGTGTGTATGTCATCCATCTGTGTGACTGTATTGTGTGTGTGTCATCCAGTCTGTGTGACTGTATTGTGTGTGTGTGTCATCCAGTCTGTGTGACTGTATTGTGTGTATGTCATCCAGTCTGTGTGACTGTATTGTGTGTATGTCATCCAGTCTGTGTGACTGTATTGTGTGTGTGTGTCATCCAGTCTGTGTGACTGTATTGTGTGTATGTCATCCAGTCTGTGTGACTGTATTGTGTGTGTGTGTCATCCAGTCTGTGTGACTGTATTGTGTGTATGTCATCCAGTCTGTGTGACTGTATTGTGTGTATGTCATCCAGTCTGTGTGACTGTATTGTGTGTATGTCATCCAGTCTGTGTGTATGTCATCCAGTCTGTGTGACTGTATTGTGTGTGTATGTCATTCAGTCTGTGTGACTGTATTGTGTGTGTGTCATCCAGTCTGTGCACTGTGCTCTGTTCATGTTACAGATGATGGACACAGCGAAGGGAGACAACCCAACCTGAGACGGTATATCGTGTTTACCACCTTTTACCACCACAGTCGCTTTACCATAGGCATTTACCACCAGTTTACAGAGGTAAACTGTGCCGCAAGTCCGGCTGTAGTCAAAACCCATTGCTGAGTCCCACAACGTAAACAGCTGTGACAGTACCAACAATACTGAGTAATAACGACAGTATCAGCATTATCAGCAGCAGCAGCATCATCAGCGTCATCATCATCAACATCATCATCATCATCATCAGCATCAGCAACAGCAGCAGCAACAGTGAAAACAGTACCAGTGGCACCAGAAACAGAAGTGCGATGAGATATGACTTTCTCTTATCGAGCTGAGAAACTGAGCGGAAATGTTCATCGTTTTAATAGATAGGACGAAAAACGAAAGTTCGAGCATAACGTTAACATTAACATTAACAGTAACGATATCAGGAACATCATCATCAGCACCCTCCCCCCTCCCAAGAAAAACAACAAAACAACAACAACAACAACTAAAAAAAAAAAAAAAAGTAAAACAACAACAAAAACCCACGACCACCACGACACACACCATCATCCAAATCAGGACTCCACCTTGGAACGCCAGACCGACTTTCCACCCGGAGAGAGAGAGACATTCAGGATTCCCCGACCCACCCCCCCCCCCCCCCCACACACACACACACACCCGCCCCCCCCCCCCCCCCCTGCCCCCACCCCCCACCCCTCCTGAACAACGGAACCTTTACAACACCAGCACTCCAGCACTGAACAACGAAAGCAAAGTAGGTCTTAGGGGGGTTACAGCCGTCTGGAGACCCAACCAACAGCATCATCTACGCAAACTAGCCAACCCCCCCCCCCCCCCCCCAACACCACCCTCCCCCTATTGACCACACCCCCACCCTCACCCCTCACCCCCCTCAACCCCACCCGCATAGTCAGTGAGGGTGGCCCATGTGGCGAGTCCAGCCATGACCGGGAGTAGCACTGTTCCAATCCTCACCCCGGTCAGCCGGACCAAGTTCACGTGCTCGATGCGCGCGTTGTTCGTGGTGCAGGTGGTCAGCCAGGCCTACGTCAGCACGTGGCACGTGGCGCCCTGGTTCCTGGAGGGCGCGGCACCGGTCAGTGTGAGTGTGCTGCAGGTCACGCTGCTCTACCTCTGTGTGCTGGCCCTGCTTAACTGGGCCTGCGTCATCTGGTTCAGGTGTGTAGTGTGTGTGTGTGTGTGTGTGTGTGTGTGTGTGTGTGTGTGTGTGTGTGTGTGTGTGACTCTATTTTGTCACAACAGACTTCTCTCTGTGAAATTCGGGCTGCTCTCCCTAGGGAGAGCGCGTCGCTAGATTGAAAGTGTCACTTATGTTTTGGGGTGTTTTTTGTTTTTGTTTTTTTCCTACCTGCCATTTTTTTCCTTACCGAAGTGGATTTTTCTACTTGATTTTGCCGAGGACAACCTTTTTGTTGCCGTGGGTTCTTTTACGTGCGCCAAATGCATTCTGCACACGGGACCTCCGTTTATCCCGTATCATTCGAATGACTAGCGTCCAGACCACCACTCAAGGTCTAGTGGAAGGGGAGAAAATATCGGCGGCTGCCGTTGTGATTCGAACCAGTTCGCTCAGATTCTTTCGCTTCTAAGGCGAACGTGTTACCTCAAGGTCAACACTCCACTGTGTGTGTGTGTGTGTGTGTGTGTGTGTGTGTGTGTGTGTGTGTGTGTGTGTGTGTGTGTGTGTTTCATTCGATATGAGTGTGGTTATTTTGTATTATTAAAGTGTTTTTCGTGTGAATGATATTATGTTTGTTATCCGTACGGCGTGTTCATTATCATTTGTATGACATTTGTGTTGTCCTTGTGTGAGGTGTGTTAGACAAAGTGTGTCATGATTTGCATGACATATTTGTTCGTCATTTTATGACTTTATTGTAACCATTCTTAGGACATGTGTATTGTCAACTGTATGATGTTATCTGTCGTTATATGTGTGACACGTGTGTCTTCTGTGTGACGTGTGTCGTCCTCTGGATACCACGTGTGTCTTCTGTGTTAGGTGTGTCATCCTTTGGGTAACACGTGTGCCTTCTGTGTGAGGTGTGTCATCCTGTGGATAACACGTGTGTCATATGTGTGAGGTGTGTCATCCTCTGGATAATACGTGTGTCATATGTGTGATGTGTGTCTTCCTCTGGATAATACGTGTGTCATATGTATGACGTGTGTTATCCTCTGGATAATACGTGTGTCATATGTGTGACGTGTGTTATCCTCTGGATAATATGTGTCGTATGTGTGACGTGTGTCATCCTCTAGATAACACGTGTGTCATGTGTGACGTGTGTCATCCTCTGGATAATAGGTGTGTCATATGTGTGACGTGTGTCATCCTCTGGATAATACGTGTGTCATATGTGTGACGTGTGTCATCCTCTGGATAATACGTGTGTCGTATGTGTGACGTGTGTCATCCTCTAGATAACACGTGTGTCATGTGTGACGTGTGTCATCCTCTAGATAACACGTGTGTCATGTGTGACGTGTGTCATCCTCTAGATAACACGTGTGTCATGTGTGACGTGTGTCATCCTCTAGATAACACGTGTGTCATGTGTAACGTGTGTCATCCTCTGGATAACGCGTGTGTCATATATGTGACGTATGTCATCCTCCGGATAACACGTGTGTCTTCTGTGTCACGTGTGTGTCGCCATACTGGTCAAGCATCACTGAATAATGACGACAATGGTGATGAATAATTTTATGATGATGAAGACAGCGACTATGATCGTAGCAGTGAACTCGTTACAAAAAAATGACGATGGTGTTGTGATCATGACGATGACTATGACGACACTAGCATGGCGATCACTACCATGGACGATGATATTCTAACGGTTTTTGTGTAGTTTCCAACGATTCATGATTGATTTGCCTCGACATTTTGTGTGTTATTTCGTTTCGCCGTTTTCGGATTCCTTGTGTGTGAGGTTCGTTCTCTTTCCATTTCTAGTTTTTTTCGTTTTCTTCTCCAACTTCCGCTTCTGCTGGTGGTTTTTTTTTGTTTTTGTTTTTTTTTCGGTGTAGTTCAGAGTACACGTCATCAGCGGGTAGCCGTGACGTCACAGCCTGGGGGTTCCTGGCCGGAGTGACGTCACGTGCTGACGCCTTCTTCCTGCCGGTAGGGGGGGAGGAGGATGGGGGAGAGAGGGGGCTGGTGACGTGGAGGCGGTGTGAACGCTGTGACGTAGACGTGCCGCCTCGCGCCGTGCACTGTCGCTTCTGCCGCACGTGCGTGCTGAGGAGGGACCACCACTGCCACCTGGTGGGCTGCTGCATCGGACACCGGAACCAGCGCTTCTTCGTGGTACTAGCGGCGCAGTCGGCGGTGCTGAGCTGTGTCGGGGGCTACCTCTCCCTCTCCTTCCTCTACCACCTCCACCACCTCCACCACCCCCAGCACCTCTCGCTGTGGGTCTACTTCCTGCCTGTCACTCTGTGGAAGGTGAGGGGGTTGTGCTGCTGGTGGTGTGTGTGGGTGGAGGGTAGGGGTGCGTGTGTGTGTGTCAGTGTGTGGGTGGGGGGTATGTGTGCGTGTGTGTGGTGGGGGGGAGAGGGGTGTTGGGGGGGGGGTGTTGTATTGTATGTGTGTGGATGGGTTTTAGGGGGTGGGGTGGGTGTGCGTATGTGAGTGGGTGTGGGTGGGGAGGGGTGGGTATGCGTGTGCGTGCGTGCGTGTGTGTGTGTGTGTGTGTGTGGGTGAGGGTGTGTGTGTGTGTGTGTGTTTGTGTGTGGTGTGCGTTGTGGTGTGAGGCGGTTTGGTGTGCGTGTATGTGTGTGTGTGTGTGTGTGTGTGTGTGGTGTGGGGAGGGGTGTGTGTGTGTGGTGTGGTGTGGAGAGGGTGGGTGGTGGTGGGGTGTATGTGTTTATTTGTGTATGGTGGTGTGGTGTGGTGTGTTATGGGGTGGTGTGGGTTGATGTGGTGTGGTGTGTGTGGTGTGGTGTGGTGTGTTATGGGGTGGTGTGGGTTGATGTGTTGTGGGGTGTGTTGGTGTGTGTGGTGTGGTGTGGTGTGGTGTGTTATGGGGTGGTGTGGGTTGATGTGTTGTGGGGTGTGTGGTGTTTTGTGGTGTGGTGTGGGGGTGGTGTGCATGTGGTGTGTTATGGTGTGGTGTGGGTTGATGTGTTGTGAGGTAGGCTAAAGTGGTGTGGTGTAGTGTGGGGTGATGTGTTGTGTTGTGGGGTGGTGTGTTGTGATGTGTTGTGATGTGGGGTAGTGTGGTGTGATGTGGTATAAGGTGATGTGCTGTGATGTGGTGTGGGGTGGTGTGTTGTGATGTGGTGTGGTGGTGATGGTGGTGGTGGTGGTGGTATGTGTGCGTGTGTGTGTGTGTGTGTGTGTGTGTGTGTGTGTGTGTGTGTGTGTGACACTGTTAATGTTGCAGTGGGTGATTGAGATGTCAGTGGATGACAGAGATGTCAGTGGATGACAGAGATGTCATTAGGTCACAGAGATGTCAGTGGGTGTGACACTGTCAATGTTACAGTGGGTGACAGAGATGTCATTATGTCTCAGAGATGTCAGTGGGTGTGACACTGTCAGTGTTGCAGTGGGTGACAGAGATGTCAATGGATGACAGAGATGTCAGTGGGTGACAGAGATGTCAGTGGGTGTGACACTGTCAATGTTACAATGGGTGACAGAGATGTCAGTGGGTGACAGAGATGTCAATGGATGAAGAGATGTCAGTGGATGACAGAGATGTCAGTGGGTGACAGAGATGTCAGTGGGTGACAGAGATGTCAATGGATGAAGAGATGTCAGTGGGTGTGACACTGTCAATGTTACAGTGGCTGTGGGGCGGGGTGAGCAGTCTCCAAGCCATCCTGACGTTCCATTCCTACATGCTGTGTCTGTTCGGCCCCATCAGCAGTCACTACTTCGTCACGCAGATGTGGTCAGTCCTCAGCTCTCCTTTCGTCTGTCTGTCTGTCTGTCTGTCTTTGTCTGTCTGTCTGTGTGTCTTTGTCTGTCTGTCTGTCTGTGTGTCTCTCTGCCTGCATGTGTCTGACAGTGATGATATGTCTGGCAGTGAAGTTATGTCTGACAGTGGCGTAATGTCTGACGGTGACGTATTGGCTGACGGTGGAGTAATGGCTGACGGTGACGTAATGGCCGACGGTGGTGTAATGGCTGACGGTGACGTAATGGCTGACGGTGGTGTAATGGCTGACGGTGACGTTATATCTGGGTGTGCCTTTGTGTCTGACAGTGGCTTTGTGTCTGACGGTGACGTAATGTCTGAGAATGGCCAGGGAAGAAGACAAAAATGACTGCAGGATTCTTCAAAGACAAAAAACTAAAGTTTATAAAAGCCTTTTGGGTGGTAGTTGAATCCTCTTTGTTTTGACACGACGTTTCGGACCATAGGCCCGTTGTCAAGTGAAGAGAAGAGGACAGTGTGAATAGGAAAGCCTATGTGAGGAAAGGGTGATGACATCTCGCTACTTTCTGTTTTGATGGGCCATGCACACTAAATACTTGCTGATCACCATTCAGTGCAATACATACTCACTCACACACACACACACCCACATACATACACACACTCACACACACACACACACACACACACACACACACACACACACACACACACACACACAAATTGCATACACATATATATTGCTTCCAAAAAGAGGGATAGGAGGTAAAGAAAGAATAAGGACAGAGAGATCAAGGCAGAAGGGCCCAGGCGCTAGACGTCAGTGACTCTGACGTTCAATCCACTCGGCTGTAAGGTCCCCAAGCGGTCAATGACGCGACTCTCCATGTACTTTCTGTACGTGCTGTCACTGGGGTTCTGCCACACAGCTGAGATTCTTGCATGGGTGAAGCTGTGGTGTGGGCCAGTAAAATGCTGGCCGATAGGATTGTTGTAGCCTAGCTTCATCGACCTCAGGTGTTCGGAGAAGCGCTCGCCCAAAGAACGGTAGGTCTCCCCCACATACAGTTTGGAGCAGAGGGTGCAGGACAGAATGTATACAATGTCAGTGGACTGGCAGTTGAGATGACATTTCACAGTGAAAGTGCCAGAGGGTCCAACGACTGAACCTGAGGTGTCTATGAAGGAACAGGTCTTGCACTTTTGATCCCCACAGGGTCTGCACCCTGGTGAGGTTGAATGGCTGGTAAGGGGTCTGAGTTTGGACTTCACGAGCATGTCACGCAGGTTCTTGTCTCTCTGAAAGGCAATTAGCGGTGGCTTGGGAAAGACTTGTCTGAGGTCTGGGTCCTGTTGTAGGAGATTGAAGTTTTCACGCAGGATTCTGCAGACTGGCAGGTTGTGTGGGTGATATGGTATGACTGCCACGGCACGATCCTCGTTCTCTCCAAATTTTTTTCTTGGTGTCAGAGCTTCTGAGCGGGTGACAGAGCGTGCACGCTTAAGCGCTGTCTGCACGATGTCCTCTGGGTAATGGCGGTCTGTTAAAGGTGGACATCTTCTGCGCCTCATTGTTAAAATCCGGGTCACTGCTGCAGATGCCTCTGAGCCTCAGGAACTGAGAGAAGGGGATGCTGTTTCTGGTAGAGGATGGGTGGCTGAGCTGTATAGGAGATATGCATGGGAAACTGTAGGTTTGTAGAAGATGGTGGTGGAGAGTTTGGGGCTGTCTGGGTGGACAGAGATAGAAAGGTCCAGGAAAGAGATAGATGACGATGATACTTCATAAGTGTATTGGAAGGCAGAGTGAAAATTTGACAGGTGTTGGATAAAATTCAAAGGCCAGTCGAGACACACCGAGGCAATCATCTATGTATCGTCTGAACAAAGCTGGTGGTGTTCCTGAGAATGACGTTATGTCTGACGGTGACGTTATATCTGACAGTATCGTTGCCTAACAGTGATGTTGTGTTTGATGGCGACCTGATGTCTGAGGGTGACGTCATGCCTAACAGTGACGTTGTGTCTGATGGTGACGTGATGTCTGAGGGTGACGTCATGCCTAACAGTGACGTTGTGTCTGATGGCGACGTGATGTCTGAGAGTGACGTCATGCCTAACAGTGACGTTGTGTCTGATGGCGACGTGACGTCTGAGGGTGACGTCATGCCTAACAGTGACGTTGTGTCTGATGGCGACGTGATGTCTGAGGGTGACGTCATGCCTAACAGTGACGGTTGTGTCTGACAGCCTGATCGGCAGCGGGAGGACGAAGCGGGAGGTGCAGAGGCGGATGAAGGTGGTGGTGACGTCATCAGTGTGCACCAACCTGCGCCTGGTGTTCGGCCCCTGCTGGTACCTCAGCCTCCTCCTCCCCCTCCCCCACCTCCTCTTCCCGCAGCAGCACCAGGGCTTGTCATACCACCACGTCAAGATGCTGCCTGACTGAATGAGTGAGTGAGTGACCCCGCTTACCACCCCCACACTCCACGTCATACCACCACGTCAAGATGCTGCCTGACTGAGTGAGTCAGTGACCCCCACCGCTACACCCCACGTCATACCACCACGTCAAGATACTGCCTGACTGAGTGTGTGAGTGACCCCACTTACCACCCCCACACCTCACGTCATACCACCACGTCAAGATGCTGCCTGACTGAGTGAGTGAGTGAGTGACCCCACTTACCAACCCCACACCCGACGTCATACCACCACGTCAAGATGCTGCCTGACTGAGTGAGTGAGTGAGTGACCCCACTTACCACCCCCACACCTCACGTCATACCACCACGTCAACATGCTGCCTGAGTGAGTGACCCCCACTTACCACCCCCACACCTCACGTCATACCACCACGTCAAGATGCTGCCTGAGTGAGTGACCCCCACTTACCACCCCCACACCTCACGTCATACCACTACGTCAAGATGCTGCCTGAGTGTGTGTGTGTTTTTTTTTTTTTGTTTTTTTTTGTTTTGCTTTTTGTGTTTTTTTGTTGTTGTTTTTTTGTATTTATCTGTTTGCTCGTGTAAGCACTTTGCGCTTGTGTATTTCATGACACGAGTCTTGTTGTTCATATGGTGTGTGTATTTCATGACACCAGTCTTGTTGTTCTATATGGTGTGTGTATTTCATGACACCAGTCTTGTTGTTGATGTGGTGTGTGTATTTCATGACACGAGTCTTGTTGTTTATATGGTGTGTGTGTTTCATGAGACGAGTCTTGTTGTTGATATGGTGTGTGTATTTCATGACACCAGTCTTGTTCATATGGTGTGTGTATTTCATGACAGCAGTCTTGTTGTTCTATATGGTGTGTGTATTTCATGACAGCAGTCTTGTTGTTCTATATGGTGAGTGTATTTCATGACACCAGTCTTGTTGTTCATATGGTGTGTGTGTATTTCATGACAGCAGTCTTCTTGTTCTATATGGTGTGTGTATTTCACGACAGCAGTCTTGTTGTTCATATGGTGTGTGTGTTTCATGACACCAGTCTTGTTGTTGATATGGTGTGTGTATTTCATGACACCAGTCTTGTTGTTCATATGGTGTGTGTGTTTCATGACACCAGTCTTGTTGTTGATATGGTGTGTGTATTTCATGACACCAGTCTTGTTCTTCATATGGTGTGTGTATTTCATGACAGCAGTCTTGTTGTTCATATGGTGTGTGTATTTCATGACACCAGTCTTGTTCACATGGTGTGTGTATTTCATGACACCAGTCTTGTTGTTGATGTGGTGTGTGCATTTCATGACATCAGTCTTGTTGTTCATATGGTGTGTGCATTTCATGACAGCAGTCTTGTTGATGTGGTGTGTGTATTTCATGACACGAGTCTTGTTGTTCTATATGGTATATGTATTTCATGACACGAGTCTTGTTGTTCTATATGGTGTATGTATTTCATGACACCAGTCTTGTTGTTCTATATGGTGTGTGCATTTCATGACACCAGTCTTGTTGTTGATGTGGTGTGTGTATTTCATGACACGAGTTTTGTTGTTCTATATGGTGTGTGCATTTCATGACAGCAGTCTTGTTGTTCATATGGTGTGTGCATTTCATGACAGCAGTCTTGTTGTTCTATATGGTGTATGTATTTCATGACACGAGTCTTGTTGTTCTATATGGTGTGTGCATTTCATGACACCAGTCTTGTTGTTGATATGGTGTGTGTATTTCATGACACCAGTCTTGTTGTTCATATGGTGTGTGTATTTCATGACACCAGTCTTGTTGTTCATATGGTGGGTGTATTTTATGACACGAGTCTTGTTGTTCATATGGTGTGTGCATTTCATGACAGCAGTCTTGTTGTTCATATGGTGTGTGTATTTCATGACACCAGTCTTGTTGTTCTATATGGTGTGTGCATTTCATGACATCAGTCTTGTTGTTGATATGGTGTGTGTATTTCATGACACGAGTCTTGTTGTTCTATATGGTGTGTGTATTTCATGACACCAGTCTTGTTCACATGGTGTGTGTATTTCATGACACCAGTCTTGTTGTTGATGTGGTGTGTGCATTTCATGACATCAGTCTTGTTGTTCATATGGTGTGTGCATTTCATGACAGCAGTCTTGTTGTTGATGTGGTGTGTGTATTTCATGACACGAGTCTTGTTGTTCTATATGGTGTATGTATTTCATGACACGAGTCTTGTTGTTCTATATGGTGTATGTATTTCATGACACCGGTCTTGTTGTTCTATATGGTGTGTGCATTTCATGACAGCAGTCTTGTTGTTGATGTGGTGTGTGTATTTCATAACACGAGTCTTGTTGTTCTATATGGTGTATGTATTTCATGACACGAGTCTTGTTGTTCTATATGGTGTATGTATTTCATGACACCAGTCTTGTTGTTTATATGGTGTGTGCATTTCATGACACGAGTCTTGTTGTTCTATATGGTGTGTGTATTTCATGACACCAGTCTTGTTGTTGATATGGTGTGTGTATTTCATGACACCAGTCTTGTTGTTCATATGGTGGGTGTATTTTATGACACGAGTCTTGTTGTTTATATGGTGTGTGTATTTCATGACACGAGTCTTGTTGTTCTATATGGTTTGTGCATTTCATGACAGCAATCTTGTTGTTGATGTGGTGTGTGTATTTCATGACAGCAGTCTTGTTCTTCATATGGTGTGTGCATTTCATGACAGCAGTCTTGTTGTTGATGTGGTGTGTGTATTTCATGACACGAGTCTTGTTGTTCATATGGTGTGTGTATTTCATGACACCAGTCTTGTTGTTCTATATGGTGTGTGCATTTCATGACAGCAGTCTTGTTGTTGATGTGGTGTGTGTATTTCATGACACGAGTTTTGTTGTTCTATATGGTGTGTGCATTTCATGACAGCAGTCTTGTTGTTCATATGGTGTGTGCATTTCATGACAGCAGTCTTGTTGTTCTATATGGTGTATGTATTTCATGACACGAGTCTTGTTGTTCTATATGGTGTGTGCATTTCATGACAGCAGTCTTGTTGTTGATGTGGTGTGTGCATTTCATGACAGCAGTCTTGTTGTTTATATGGTGTGTGTATTTCATGACACGAGTCTTGTTGTTCTATATGGTGTGTGTATTTCATGACACCAGTCTTGTTGTTCTATATGGTGTATGTATTTCATGACACCAGTCTTGTTGTTCTATATGGTGTGTGCATTTCATGACAGCAGTCTTGTTGTTCATATGGTGTGTGTATTTCATGACAGCAGTCTTGTTGTTCATATGGTGTGTGTATTTCATGACAGCAGTCTTGTTGTTCTATATGGTGTGTGCATTTCATGACAGCAGTCTTGTTGTTGATGTGGTGTGTGTATTTCATGACACGAGTCTTGTTGTTCATATGGTGTGTGTATTTCATGACAGCAGTCTTGTTGTTCATGTGGTGTGTGTATTTCATGACACGAGTCTTGTTGTTCATATGGTGTGTGTATTTCATGACAGCAGTCTTGTTGTTCATATGGTGTGTGTATTTCATGACAGCAGTCTTGTTGTTCTATATGGTGTAATGGAAAAGATGTCTGTAATGTCTTTAATGTTTCAATGCCCCCCAGGGGGCACACAAAATAAACTTCCATCCTTGCCTTGCCTCAACACTACCCAGGAAAGGAGTGTGTGTGTGTGTGTGTGTGTGTGTGTGTGTGTGTGTGTGTGTGTGTCCGTGCGCGCGCGTGTGTGTGTGTGTGTGTGTGTGTGTGTGAGTGTGTGTGTGTCTGTGTGTGTGTGTGTTTGTGTGTGTGTGTGTGTGTGTGTGTGTGTGTGTGTGTGTGTGTGTGTGTTGAACTGTACATTATTCCGAGTCATCCATTAAATATGTATATAAAGATGAAGTGACCAATGTGTTTTGCTGGACCCATACTCTCTCTCAAAAAAGAAAAAAAAAGGGTTCTTGCACACAAGTCCAATACGCGACCGAGAACTACATTCGTTCCGAAGAAATCCACAAATATCAAAATGTGTTGATGCACAAAAAATTGTGTATTATTATTATTATTATATATATATATATATTATTGTTCTCTCAAGATTGGATTACTGCAACTCTCTTTTGGCTGGCCTTCCCAAATACCTGTTAGACAGACTCCAAAGAATTCAGAATAACGCTGCCAGACTCATTTGCAGAGCTTCTAAATTTGACCATGTTTCTCCTCTCCTTCAGTCTCTCCACTGGTTGCCTGTTTCTGATCGAATAGACTATAAGCTATCCACTCTGACCTTTTCTGCAGTCAACGGATCTGGCCCCAAATATCTTTCTGAACTCATCCATATCTATACCCCGTCTCGCCAGCTCCGTTCTTCCTCTGATACTCGACTTCTCAGGATACCTCACGTCAGAAGTAAGACCTATGGACACAGATCGTTTTCTTTTCAATCGCCAAAGACGTGGAACAAGCTCCCTGATAACCTCCGTCATTCTGATTCCCTCGCATCTTTTAAATCTCGTCTCAAAACTCACCTTTTCCCTCAGCAATAAGTTCAATTGTGGCAGGTCCACAACTACATGCATGCATATGAATGTGTATTGTGTGTGCGTGTGTCTATGTAAGTTTGTGCCTGCCTATGTGTGCGTATGTGTTAGGGTAGCTGTTAGATACACATGTATGTTAAAATGTATGTATGCAGTGTGTGTGTGTGTGTGTGTGCGTGCGTGTGTGTGTGTGTGTGTGTGTGTGGTCACATTTTGGTGTGTGTATGTAACATAGATATAATGTTTTATGTTATCAAAAGCGTTTTTGTAAAGCACCTAGAGCAGATTTCTGGATAGTGTGCTATATAAGTATCCATTATTATTATTATTATTATTATATATATATATATATATATATATATAGAGAGAGAGAGAGAGAGAGAGAGAGAGAGAGAGAGAGAAGACAATTTCTTTATTTCGAGGACAATAGATAAGCACTGGTGTGCTTTTTTACATCCAGTCCCTGCCCTGAATAGGGTCTACACTACACAATACTAAATAAAATGAAAGCATGGTGTTAGTAGAGATTTATAACAGGGAAGAAAAAAGTAAAATAAAAATAAAACAAAACAAAACAAAAAACAAACAAAACAACAACAACAACAAAACCCAAAACAAACAAACACCCCTCCCCCGAAAAAAACAAACAAAACAACAACAACAACAACAACAACAACAACACACACACACACACACACACACACACACACACACACACACACACACACACACACGTACACACGGCATACAGGTACAAGCATGGTGTTAGTAAAATGTATGAGAGAGAGAGAGAGAGAGAGAGAGAGAGAGAGAGAGAGAACTCAGAACTCAGAACTGTTTTAATTAATGTACATCGGCCTTGGGCCACAATCCTAAAGGACTGGGGTCGGTAAGGGGTCAAAACAAAAGTTCGTCACACGCACCCTGCAGTTTGAGGCGTTGACATACAAAGTTATACATTGGACAATACGTAAAACAACGAGATGGACTAAAGCTGTCAAATGACAAATAACACTAAAGTGATCTTACCACAATACGATGTCTTTCACCGTGAGCAACGGAACATCAAACCATAGTTACAGTGAAGCGAAAATATTGAGAGAGAGAGAGAGAGAGAGAGAGAGAGAGAGAGAGAGAGAGAGAGAGAGCTTCTGAACATGAATTCAGCAGGTGCTTTACGTTTTTTGAGTGTGCAGTGACTATTGAGAGAGGAAAGAATACGGGCGCAATAGCCGAGTGGTTAAAGCGTTGGACTTTCAATCCGAGGGTCCCGGGTTCGAATCACGGTGACGGCGCCTGGTGGGTAAAGGGTGGAGATTTTTACGATCTCCCAGGTCAAGACATGTGCAGACCTGCTAGTGCCTGATCCCCCTTCGTGTGTATATGCAAGCAGAAGATCAAGTATGCACGTTAAAGATCCTGTAATCCATGTCAGCGTTCGGTGGGTTGATGGAAACAAGAACATACCCAGCATGCACACCCCCGAAAGCGGAGTATGGCTGCCTACATGGCGGGGGTAAAAACGGTCATACACGTAAAAGCCCACTCGCGTGCATACGAGTGAACGTGGGAGTTGCAGCCCACGAACGAAGAAGAAGAAGAAGAAAGAATACACACACACACACACACACACACAATCATTCACGTTAACAAAAACAAAACAAAAAAATAACAGCCCCAAAACCCCCAAAACAAGAGGCAGGATGCAATGTCAGTTTCAGTTTCAGTATCAGTAGCTCAAGGAGGCGTCACTGCGTTCGGACAAATCCATATACGCTACACCACATCTGCCAAGCAGATGCCTGACCAGCAGCGTAACCCAACGCGCTTAGTCAGGCCTTGAGAGAGAAAAAAAAGGTGAATAAATAATAGATAAGCTTACATAAATAAATAATAATTATGATATAAAAAGGTAGTAGTAATGATAATGATAATAAAATAATAATAATAAATAAATAAATGAATAAATAAGACAACAATGATGATACAATGTCAGCATGTATACATTGACAGCTTATATCGATTGACAGAGTATCGAACTCAGGTCCTGTCCCATGACAGTCAGAAACGGAGGATGTTGGTAATGCGCTCTGTACCTCACCTCTCCACCCAAACCAAGGTTTTTGGTACCAGTGACACTGACAGTGACAGTGCTATGTGCATACCCAGTCAACAAGAAATAAAATAAATGAAGTCAACAAACAGATAATTTAAAGAAAGAGAAAGATACAAAGGTAACAAGAGAGGCAAGGCCTTCAAGACTCACTTGTGATAAATTAAGTCCCCTAGCATTAATTACAGAGTAATTT
>NC_134891.1:19106295-19118795 GCF_041734735.1 Babylonia areolata
ACCAAAACAAACTATTTTACTTTGTTCATTAAAAATGTTCTATTACTATTTATTCATTCATTTTATTCATTTTATTTTTTATATATGTTTATACATTCATACATTTTCTCATTGTTTTATCCATCTATTTATTAGTTCATACCTGAGAGAGAGAGGGAGAGAGAGAGAGAGAGAGAGACAGAGACAGAGAGACAGAGAGAGAGAGAGAGCCACAGAGAGAGAGAGAGAGAGAGAGAGAGAGAGAGAGAGAGAGAGCCAGAGACAGAGACACCATTTGGGGACGTGGGTTACGTTTTACTTCAATGTGAAGCATCCTCAGCAGTCAGGAAAGGTTAGAACCAGCTATTTATTCAGTAATCCATTTCTTTATATCTTCTTCTGTTTTGTATTCAATTTGTTGACTATTACGACTTTTGGACTGGATTAGAAAAAAAAAAGAAGAAAAAGCATTTTGTAATCTGAAGCTCCGTCCAGTCAGGAACAAACGATAACTTCTTCCAGGTGTGTCATTGTCCGCCTTTTTGCCACAGTGCGCACGTCATACAGTGAAGCACAAACACCGCATGTGCCGTTCACACCAGCCTGACCGCTCTCTGTGCAGACACGAGCAGTACCAGTGTCACCACCACCACCACCACCACAGCCCGCCAACACCAGACACACACACTGACCACACGATGTCCCCTGACTTCACTGTCGTTCACATGTCCGCCGAGGACAAGAGCGGACAACTCCCCAGTCTCAAGGACAAACTACGTCATCACTACCTGTTCGGGCAGACCAAGGCACGCAGTAAGCATGCTGCACGCGCCGCGTTCGTGCTGCAGGCTGTGACCCAGATCTACGTCACGTTGCACGTGCTGCTGCCCTTCGTGTTTGAGGACGTGCACCCCTGGGTCCTGTACTGCCTGCGGGTGTGGGCCTGTCACCTGTGTGTCATGTCTGTGGCCAACTGGGTCTGTGTCATCTGCTACAGGTCAGCCTTATCTCCCCTCCCCACCCCCTCTCCCATCCGCTCCACATCTGTCTCTCTACCCCCCACCCCCCCTCGACCCCCCCCCTGTCTCTCTCCATCTGTCTTTTTACACCTGTCTCTCCCATCTGTCTTTTTACACTTGTACAACTTCATCTGTCTTTTTACACCTGTCTCACTTCATATGTCTTTTTACACCTGTCCTTTCCTTCATCTGTCTTTTCTTCTTTTTTTTTAACCACCTGTCTCTTTTCATCTGTCTTTTTACACCTGTCTCTCCATCTGTCTTTTTTACACCTGTCCAACTTCATCTGTCTTTTTACACCTGTCTCTCTTCATCTGTCTTTTTACACCTGTCCTTTTCTTCATCTGTCTTTTTTTTTACCACCTGTCTTTTTTCATCTGTCTTTTTACACCTGTCTCTCCATCTGTCTTTTTCACACCTGACCAACTTCATCTGTCTTTTTACACCTTTTTACACCTGTCCAACTTCATCTGTCTTTTTACACCTTTTTACACCTGTCCAACTTCATCTGTCTTTTTACACCTGTCTCTCTTCATCTGTCTTTTTACACCTGTCCTTTTCTTCATCTGTCTTTTTTTTTTTACCACCTGTCTTTTTTCATCTGTCTTTTTACACCTGTCTCTCCATCTGTCCTTTTACACCTGTGCCTCTTCATCTGTCCTTTAACACCAGCTGTCTCTGTTCAGTTGTCTTTTTTTACATGTCTCTTTTCACGTCTTAATTTTTTTTAAACCAGTTTGTTCCTCTTTATCTGTCTTTTAACATCTGTCTCTTCATCTGTCTTTTTGCATCTGTCTCTTTACATCTGTCATTTTCATGTATAATTTCATCTGTTGTCTTGCATCTGACCCGTCTCTTTTTTTAGCTTGAGCGTCTTTTGTTTCTTTGCTGGTTTTATCTGTTATCTGTTCACCATGTCTGTGTCTGTCCTGTTATCTACACCATGTCTGTGTCTGTCCTGTTATCTGTACACCATGTCTGTCTGTCCTGTTATCTGTACGCCATGTCTGTGTCTGTATATCTGTCTGTCTGTCTGTCCTGTTATGTGCACACAATGTCTGTGTCTGTCTGTCCTGTTATCTGTACACCATGTCTGTGTCTGTCTGTCCTGTTATCTGTACACCATGTCTGTGTCTGTCTGTTCTGTTATCTGTACTCCATGTCTGTGTCTGTCTGTCCTGTTATCTGTACGCCATGTCTGTGTCTGTCTGTTCTGTTATCTGTACTCCATGTCTGTGTCTGTCCTGTTATCTGTACTCCATGTCTGTGTCTGTCTGTTCCTGTTATCTGTACACCATGTCTGTGTC
This sequence comes from Babylonia areolata, assembly GCF_041734735.1. NCBI lineage: Eukaryota > Metazoa > Mollusca > Gastropoda > Neogastropoda > Buccinidae > Babylonia > Babylonia areolata. The sequence goes on from NC_134891.1 coordinate 19,108,601, forward strand.
TGTCCTGTTATCTGTACTCCATGTCTGTGTCTGTCCTGTTATCTGTACTCCATGTCTGTGTCTGTCTGTTCTGTTATCTGTTCACCATGTCTGTGTCTGTCTGTCCTGTTATCTGTACACAATGTCTGTGTCTGTCCTATTATCTGTACACCATGTCTGTGTCTGTCCTATTATCTGTACTCCATGTCTGTGTCTGTCTGTTCTGTTATCTGTACTCCATGTCTGTGTCTGTCCTGTTATATGTACACAATGTCCGTGTCTGTCTCTCCTGTTATCTGTACACCATGTCTGTGTCTGTCCTGTTATCTGTACTCCATGTCTGTGTCTGTCTGTTCTGTTATCTGTTCACCATGTCTGTGTCTGTCCTGTTATCTGTACTCCATGTCTGTGTCTGTCTGTTCTGTTATCTATACACCATGTCTGTGTCTGTCCTATTATCTGTACACAATGTCTGTGTCTGTCTGACCTGTTATCTGTACACCATGTCTGTGTCTGTCCTGTTATCTGTACACCATGTCTGTGTCTGTCCTGTTATCTGTACTCCATGTCTGTGTCTGTCTGTTCCTGTTATCTGTACTCTGTGTCTGTCTGTTCTGTTATCTGTACGCCATGTCCGTGTCTGTCTGTCCTGTTATCTGTACACAATGTCTGTGTCTGTCTGTTCTGTTATCTTTACACCATGTCTGTGTCTGTCTGTTCTGTTATCTGTACACCATGTCTGTGTCTGTCTGTTCTGTTATCTGTACACCATGTCTGTGTCTGTCTGTCCTGTTATCTGTACACCATGTCTGTGTCTGTCTGTCCTGTTATCTGTACACCATGTCTGTGTCTGTCTGTCCTGTTATCTGTACTCCATGTCTGTGTCTGTCTGTTCTGTTATATGTACACAATGTCCGTGTCTGTCTCTCCTGTTATCTGTACGCCATATGTGTGTCTGGTACAACTATATGTACACCATGTGTGTGTCTGTTCTGTTATCTGTACGCCATGTCTGTGTCTGTTCTGTTATCTGTACACCATGTCTGTGTCTGTCTGTCCTGTTATATGTACGCCATGTCTGTGTCTGTCTGTCCTGTTATATGTACGCCATGTCTGTGTCTGTCCTATTATATGTACACAATGTCTGTGCCTGTCTGTCCTGTTATATGTACGCCATGTCTGTGTCTGTCCTATTATATGTACACAATGTCTGTGCCTGTCTGTCCTGTTATATGTACGCCATGTCTATGTCTGTGTCTGTCCTGTTATCTGTACTCCATGTCTGTGTCTGTCTGTCCTGTTATCTGTACGCCATGTCTATGTCTGTGTCTGTCCTGTTATCTGTACTCCATGTCTGTGTCTGTCTGTCCTGTTATCTGTACTCCATGTCTGTGTCTGTCTGTCCGTCCTGTTATCTGTACATTATGTCTGTTGTACTTTTTCGTTTACCTTGCCTATGAAAGAGGAGTTTTAATTCAAGAAGAAAAAGAAGTAGTAGTACATGGTAGAAGAAGAAGAAAAGAGAAACAAGGCTTTCAAGACTCACTTGTGATACACACTTTATCCGGTAAAAAAAAAGCAATAAAATCATTAAAATGTTTTCTGTATTTAGTATTATAAAGCTTTTGGGGAATAAAGGGCATATTGGCAGGTTCAAACCAAGCATATTCGGGTCCAGAGTAAATAGACTAGCTCACAGCGCAAAAGCGTGCGTACAAAAGGAGTTCAAATATTGATATTTAAACTTGTGTGTTTTTTTGCGTCATGAATAATCGACGATGGTAATCGAGGTGATAACGCCGTTTAGATCATGTTATTTTGGTGTATCTCGATTATTTAAGACATGTTTCACAGTCAAGGAGACGTTGCCATCGCCTCTGGCACACCGCAACATGTCGCCGTTTTCTCCAGATCTGCAGAAATTAATAATTTTGTGTTCGACAGGCATATGGAAACTACAACCGGGTGCATTCAGTTTCTCTTCATGTTCATTCTAGTTAATTCAGTATCCACTTTAACTCTCTCCATACGAACGGCGAAAGAGACGACGTTAACAGCGTTTCACCCCAATTAGCATCATCACAATATTGCAAGCGGAAGGCTCTTATACTGAAGAGGTGAATGTTGACAAAGAATACAACAATTCTGACGACGGAAGCTAAAGGTTGGGTCATTCAGACACCCACTGGACATCCGAGGGGTCTGTGTAGAGGAGAAGAGAGGACTGGCCGTACTGAGTGAGTTAAAACATGTAGTAAACACGTCGATGGTGTAGTTAGTGTCAAAATATGTGTTTTACCCAGCATTGAGTATATACTCATCAAAAGCCAGCTCTGCTGAACAGGACGCCTCCATTGTATACAAGAGAGAGGGTGAGAAAGCGCTTGTGCAGTGCAGGAAAGATTCTTGCCAGTACAATCTTGAACAGACTCACAACCCACATAGCAGACTCCATCGTCATTGAATCACAGTGCGGGTTTCGTGTAGGCAGGGGTACAACCAGCACGGTGTTTGCTGTTCGCCAGCTACAGGAGAAGTGTCGTGAGGAGAATCAGGAGCTGTACATCGTGATTGTTGATCTCATTAAGGCCTTCAACACTGTTAATTGGACTGGCTTGTGGAAGATCCTTCACAAGTCTGATTGCCCAGAAAAGTTCATCTCACTTATTGGTTCATTCCGTGATGGCATGCAGACAAGGGTGCAAGAAAACGGAGATACCTCTCATCAATTTCCAGTGAAAAACGGAGTGAAGCAGGGATGCGTTTTAGCCCCCGTTCTCTTTTTCTTTCTGTTTGCTGCAATACTGATTGATACATTCCGGGACTGTGACAAAGGGGTATACATACAGTTTTGTTCAGATGACAAACCCTTAAACTTCGACGACTTCAGGCCAAGACTAAAATATTTGAGGCCCTTCTGAGAGAGTTCCTCATTGCTGATGACTGTGCACTGGCTGTGTACTCCCAAGAGCCTGTCAACACTTTGGTCTTACAATCAGTCACGGAAAGACCGAGGCCATGTTCCAGCCTTCACTATCTGGAGCTGCCAGTGCTCCACCTCTACCTGTCGTCACCAACAACACAGAGATAAAAACTGGACAAGTTCTGCTACTTGGGCAACACTGTAAGCAGCAACGAATCTCTGGATGCAAAAGTGATGTTGCGCATCTTAAAGGCCAGCTCCGCCTTTGGCAGACTTTCAAAGGGTGTGTGGCAAGACCATGGCATTACATTGTACACAGAGGTCATGGTGTACTGTGGTTCTGAGTACTCTCCTCTACTGTTGTGAGACTTGGACCACGTACCGCCCACACATCCAGCAACACGAACAGTTCCATCAACGATGCTTGCGCAAGATCTTCAGCATCAAATGGCAAGACAGAAAGTTCAACCTATAGATCCTGAAGAAGTGTGGCCTACCCAGTACTGAGTGTATACTCATCAAAAGCCAGCTCCGATGGACAGGACACGTTCGTATGGAGAACAGCAGAATTCTAAAGATGTTGCTCTGTGGACAACTGAAGGAAGGCCTCTCAAGAGATACGAAGACACATTGAAAGTCAACCTCAGAAGCTGCAACATCGACACTGCTTCCTGAGATGATGTCGCCCTTGACAACAACAGTGAAGCAACAGTGTATCCTGCAGGGCTCAAAGACATTCGAGCGCAACAGAGCAGCCGCCATGCAGGAAAAGGGGAATCAGAGAAAACAGGCGTCCATCCTTGTTGGACTCCATTCCATGCAGCGTCTGTGGACGACCTTGTTTGTGCCTCAGTAATTCGTCTTCATTCCCACATTTCGACCCACATCAGCAGAAGACCTGCGTACATACTTAACCGTTGGACATGCCGGGAGAGAATCCAGATGTTTGTGTCCAAAAATTGTACTTCTTTTAATTGCGAACAAGAAAAAAACGATGCTGTCTTCAAACCCAAACATCAGTTGTAATTTTCTGGGTCAGGACCCTCAACTAAATAAACGTTCATGATCCGGAAATACAGCTCAGTCCGGAAGACTTAAAACCTATTATTGGTATAACCATGAAGTTTTTTTTTTTTCCCCCGCAATGTTTAGTCCAAATCTGGTAAATGCAGACAAACTATCTATTTCTAGAGAAAATGAGAATGTGTACGTTTATCACACACACACACACACACACACACACACACACACACACACACACACACACACACCACAACCGGGAACAACGGGTTTTTAACACACTCACATTGTCCACACAACCGAGTCACCCAGCGTGCAGACAGGACGGTGTTTGACGTGTTTGAATTGCTGACAGCAATGAGTACAGGCCGTCCAGAGACCGGCCGGACATCAACCTCCACGTGCTCCATCACCCGGAACGGTTTGAGGGCAGGCTGGACCCCCGCCCCCGCCCACACCCACACCCCCACGCCAACGGCCACGCGGCGGTGGACGTGACGGAGAAGGGGGGACTACCGTGGACGTTCTGCCAGCAGTGCGACATGAGTGTCCCGCCACGTGCCCACCACTGCAAGTTCTGCAGGCGCTGCATGCTGAGGAGGGACCACCACTGCCACCTGGTGGGCTGCTGCATCGGCCACTGGAACCAGCGGTTCTTCGTGGTGCTGGCGGCCTACGGGATGGTGGTGGGCTACGTGGGGGCCTTCCTCACCCTCACCTACCTCAGACACCACCACCCTCCGCACCTGACGGCCTGGACCTACTTCTTCCCCGTATCGTTCTATCAGGTGTGTGTGTGTGTGTGTGTGTGTGTGTGTGTGTGTGTGTGTGTGTGTGCGTGTGTGTGTGTGTGTGTGCGTGTGTGTGTGTGCGTGTGTGTGTGCGTGTGTGCGTGTGTGTGTGTGTGTGTGTGTGTGTGTGTGCGTGTGTGTGTGTGTGTGTGTGTGTGTGTGTGTGTGTGTGTGTGTGTGTGTGTGTGTGTGTGTGTGTGTGTGTGTGTGTGTGCGTGTGTGTGTGTGTGTGTGTATGTGAATGATTGTCACGTTTATTTGTCGTTAAACTTTTCAAGGGATTTATAATGATTGAAACTGACGAAACTTATCAATGCAATAGATTTACACAATTTCTGCAAAACTCATGAAAGAAAACAAATATCGATGAGAACTTCCAAAAACATTTATACAAATGAGGCCGGGAAAACTGTGTCTGCCCTTTTTTTCAATTGAAATATCTTTACTTCCTTAAAAAGAAAAAAGATGCATGTTATTAAGCGATTTGGGGGAAAAAAAATCAAGAGAAATCGCCAGGGGGTCATTTTTGGAGCACAACTAGAATGGCTGCACCCAATGTCCCGAAAGAAGGTGTGATTTCGAGGCCAGTAGTACTGTCAAAAGTATTCCCCATGGATTTTTTTTTTTTTTTTTTTTTGCTGTCGTTAGATTCACTCCCCTTATGTTCGTGTGCAGTTGAATCTGGCACTGGCCTTGAATAACTGTTGGAGTGTTGCACAAAATAACGCTGGATGTAACTTGACAGTTTAATTTTGACAGGAACCACTACAATGAATGAATGAATGTGTGTGTGTGTGTGTGTGTGTGTGTGTGTGTGTGTGTGTGTGTGTGTGTGTGTGTGTGTGTGTGTGTGTGTGTCTGTGTGTGTGTGTGTGTGTGTGTGTGTGTCTGTGTGTGTGTGTGTGTGTGTGTGTGCGTGCGTGTGTGTGTCTCTGTGTGTGTGTGTGCGTGTGTGTGTGTGTCTGTGTGCGTGTGTGTGTGCGTGTGTGTGTGTGTGTGTGTGTCTGTCTGTCTGTTTGTCTGTGTGTCTGTGTGTGTCTGTGTGTATGTCTGTGTGTGTGTGTGTGTCTGTGTGTATGTCTGTGTGTGTGTGTGTCTGTCTGTATGTCTGTGTGTGTGTCTGTGTTTGTGTTTGCAGTGGGTGATGGATGATATAGGAGGCTTGCACATGCTGCTGATTTACCACGCCTACATGCTCTGCCTCTTTGGGCCTGTGTCTAATATCTACTTCCTCAGTCAGATGAGGTAACCGGTTTGTCATCATCATCACCATCACCATCATCATCACCATCATCATCATCACCACCATAACCATCGTCATCACCACCACCACCATCACCATCATCACCATCAACACCATCATCATCACTACCATCGTCATCATCACCACCATAACCATCGTCATCACCACCATCACCATCACCATCATCATCATCACCACCATCATCATCATCAGCATCACCCCAGTTATCATAATCATCGCCTCCTCTACCACCATCACCATCATCACCACCATCACCATCATCACTACTATCATCAACATCAACACTATCATCATCATCACCATCATCATCATCATCACTACCATCATCATCATCACCACCATCACCATCATCACTACCATCACCATCATCACTACCATCATCACCATCACCACCATCACCATCATCACTACCATCATCATCATCACCACCATCATCACCATCACCACCATCACCATCATCACTACCATCATCATGATCACCACCATCATCATCAGCAGCATCACCCCAGTTATCATAATCATCGCCTCCTCTACCACCACCACCACCATCATCTTCATCACCTTCTCTCCACCATCGTCACCATCATCGTCATTACAATCGTCTGGTGACACAGGCAGAGGTCACACTCCGGGCCAGCCTAGTACACTTACAAAAACAAGAGAGGCAAGGCCTTCAAGACTCACTTGTGATAAATTAAGTCCCCTCGCATTAATTACAGAGTAATTTCCCTTTTTTACTATCTGCACCAAAACATTTGCAAAATAAATAAAAATTCCATGCTTAGCAAAAGAAGTTCCTGTTTGAACAAAAAATGATAATAATGACTGCTCTTGTTGTTGGGTCGAATATCAGATCAAAGTGCCAAGTTTAGAGAATACAAAAAATATAAATATAACAGTAAATGCAGTTTGCATATAATTAGGCTTCTTTTTTTGTGTGTGTGTCCATCCCAGAGGTGCAATATTGTTTTAAACAAGATGACTGGAAAGAACTGAATGTTTCCTATTTTTATGCCTAATTTGGTAGTCAACTGACAAAGTATTTGCAGAGAAAATGTCAATGTTAAAGTTTACCGCGGACACACAGACACACACACAGACAACCGAACACCCGGTTAAAACATAGACTCACTTTGTTTACACAAGTGAGTCAAAAAAGGAAGAGGTCTCCAGATCCTCACTGGCTCGAATGAAGCACGTGAGAAGGGGTGGGGTGTGGGGGTGGGGGTGCAAACAAAACCAACTCACACAAACAACAAAGTAGCAGTGAAGTTTAAGATAGTATTTAGTATTTATCTTTATCCTCCTCCCCTCCCCCCGCCACCCCCCCCCCGCCCCCTCCGAACCTTGCAAACCCATTAGCACCATCTGTGTCACTGGTTCAAAACCACTATCTTCAGACACCCAACACATCACAGTCACTTAAACGACGTTTCACCTTGCCTGCGCACCACGTTCACACACACACACACACACACACACACACACACACACACACTAATATCTCTGATGGGTAGAGATTGCAGGGCATGAAAACAGGGACTTGATAAGCCTTTGCCCGATGTTAATCATTTGTCAATGCACTAATTTTCGCAATACCCTGAGAATTTCGTTAACCCTTTCTCTCCTTTCTGCACAGTGAGTCAGAGAGAGAGGAAGAAAGAAAGAAGGGAGCGAGAGACAGAGAGAGGAGGAGGAGGAGGAGAAGAACAGAGAGAGAGAGAGAGAGAGGCAGGCAGACACACAGACAGACAGACAGAGGCTGGCAGGCAGACAGATACAAACAGACCGACAGACACAGACTACAGTCCCCGGTGTGACTTTCCCACCTCACCAGCATCATCGCCCAAGGCAAGACGCTGACAGACAGACAGAGATACACACACACACACACACACACACACACACACTGACTACAGTCCCCGGCAACATTTGCACATCTAATCATCTTACTTACAGCTAAAATGACTTTTTTTGTGCCTCCTTTGAGCATATTACAAAAATTAAAAACCGATTTTGGAGACAAAAGGAACATATCTATTTCGTAACTGATCATAAATGGGACATTCCATTACACACACACACACACACACACACACACAGAGAGAGAGAGAGAGAGTGAGAGTGAGAGAGAGAGAATGAATGAATGAATGAATGAATCTTTATTTTCCAACGGTGAAGATATTAGCACTTTGGCCGACTTACACATCTGCCGTTGTTCTAAGAGACACACAAACATGTAAACATATAAATGTAGTTATACTGAATACTTAATACATGTATAATGTACGAGTATAACACAACGTCAAACTGAGAGACACAACATCGCTCACATCTGTACGGAACGGAAGCGAGTAACACACACACGCACACACACACACACACACACACACACACACACACACACACAAAGTCATTTTAGCTGTAAGTAAGAGAGAGAGAGACTACAGTCCCCGATGTGACTTTCTCCCCCACCAGCATCATCGCCCAAGGCAAGACGCTGCATGAGGTGGCCAAGGGCAAGCCGTACAAAGTGACCAGCAGCGTGCAGGACAACGTGCGGCTGGTCTTCGGGGACTACTGGCTCCTCAACTTCCTGCTGCCCGCGCAGATCCTCTTCAAGCAGCCATCCGATGGGCTGCACTACCCGGGGGTCAAGGTCGTTCCGCACCCTGACCCCAGCCATCTGCCGGAGAAACGGGCTGTGGACTAGAACACACACACACACACACACACACACACACACACACACTTGGACACTACTGTCACATGAATATGCAAACGTCATCTCTTTCTCTCCCTCACGTACACACACACACACACACACACACACACACACACACACACACAGCGAGCGAGTTCAAAAGGAACAAATTTCCTTGTTTATTGTAATTTATTGAGTAATTTCTTAATAAATGATAATGTACACACATTCAAGTGTGTGTGTGTGTGTGTGTGTGTGTGTGTGTGTGTGTGTGTGTGTGTGTGTTGTAGTCTTACTCTGTTTATGAATGTTCTGGGGCACCGACCGTCACACCTGTGACTCCTTGATCATTTCCACCAGCCCTGCACCCCGTACCATCCTCAACGTCCAGTGTAGTGACATCGTCACACCATCAGCCCCGCACCCCGCACCATCCTCAACGTCCAGTGTAGTGACATCGTCACACCATCAGCCCTGCACGCCCCCCCCCCCTCCCCCGCACCATCCTCAACGTCCAGTGTAGTGACATCGTCACACCACGAGCCCTGACCCCCGCCCCCCCCCCCCCCCCCCCCCCCCCCCCCCCCCCATTCCCCCCCTCTCCCGCACCATCCTCAACGTCCTGTGTAGTGACGTCGTCACACCATCAGCCCTGCACGCCCCCCCCCCCCCCCCCCCCCCCCCCTCCCCGCACCATCCTTAACGTCCAGTGTAGTGACATCGTCACACCACGACCCCTGCCCCCCGTACCATCCTCTACGTGCAGTGGAGTGACGTCGTCACACCATCAGCCCTACCCCCGTACCATCCTCAACGTCCAGTATAGTGACATCGTCACACACACTGAAGTCCTCGAACAATCACAACCCGACGGATCAAGAAATAAGACATATCCACCGAGACTTGACCGAGGGACCTGCGAACATTCACACATGCAAAGACACCACTTGAACTCAAGACACCCCTTCACTGATAGTACGTTTTGCTATAACCTAAGCTGAGAAAATTTTCAGAAAAACAAGAAAACACGCCAATGATTTTAATTTGTTTATATGTCAAAAAGTACTGAAGATAAGTGCATAGAAGTATAAATCAAATGAAAGGAAAACGAACCAAGATTTAATTTTTAACACTCACAGGTTCAAATAATGAGTCAATCTGACACAAAAATTCCATAAAATGCAATAAAAAAAAGGGGGGGTAGGGGCTGTCATTCCATCATGTAGGTGCTATAACATCGACCTGTTTATGAACCAGTCTTTCTTGTGACTGTTGTGATCATCCACACACACTGTCTAAAGCTGAGCAACAGTGTCCATGTCCATAAGACTCCAACACAGTCCACACAACCCCCCTCCAACCCCCACACCCCCAACACACACACACACTGAAACTGGTTCATGGTATGGCACGCCCCCTTTATTTTCTCTTTCTCATACAAAACAAAATGACAACACACACACACACACACACACACACACACACACACACACACACACACACACTTCTACAAG
>NC_134891.1:19123795-19146295 GCF_041734735.1 Babylonia areolata
GAATTGAAAACATTTACTAATTTTATTTGTATCAGAAATTCTCAAAGTAGGTCTGGAGACCCAGAGACATAAAGATCCAGAGACCAAGAGGAATAAAGGCAATGGCATAAAGAGCAAGAGGCATAATGATTAAGGCCTAGATTTCTAGGAACATGAAAGTAAAGATCTGGAGAGCCACAAGCATAAAACCAAACGCCTAGACATATAGAGATATAAAAATAAAGGTCTAGTGATCAAGAGAGATACCAATGAAGGACTACGTGATAAGAAACTCTAGGGAGAGCTGGACAATACAAAGTCTTCAGAGAAGAAGCCCCCCTCAGTTAAGCGTTTCAGTCCTTATCTCCTTACACTGAGGGGGCCGGGGCGAACCCAGGTCATGACACCTAGATGCCCTTGTATTGCCGCCTTTTTCTTTATTATTTTTTGTTCTCCTGGTCTTCAGCAAGTTCTAACCCGCGCCTCCAGGGTGGTCGCCACTTCAGGACTGAGTCTCTTTTTCTGGCAGACGTTTTAACCACATAGCCATCGTACGCCTAGTTTGGGTAGGGAAATTTAATCCTTATGAAGTTTACTTTCATTCCTCCTCGACCAGATCCAGCTGAAACTGCTGCTTCTGCCATTGCCTTGAGAGCCCTTGTCCTCTCTCTGCCAGAAATCGACAGCTGTTTCATGAGGCTGTAGGCAGATTCCCCCACAAATCCTCTTGCATCATCTCTATGTCGAGAACTTTGGCTTGGAAGCCAGATTCTCTCAGGCTGCTGGCTATACTAGCATACTTCTCGGTCTTGTAGATGTGGGTTTTCTCCATTCTGCTTTCGTATGGCAGCGTGAGCTCAATCAGAAGCGCTTGTTTTGTTGCACTGGAGTGGAGTACTATGTCAGGTCTCATGCCGCTCTTGCTGATGATTTCCGGGTGTTTCTTCCCCTCTGGTAGGTCAACTGTGCATTCCCAATCTTCGGCACCATCAAGCAGCCCACGTTTCCATGCTTTGGATGTTACAGCTGTTCCTGGTCAGACTCTATTGCCTTTTGCAGAGAGGAACTCTACTGGGACTTCTGGTGGTGTGGGTGGTCCTTGGACAGTACTCACCACGTGTGTAATTTCTTTTAGCATTTGGTTGTGCCTCCATGTGTACCGTCCTTGGTTCAACGCTGTTTTGCATGAGCTGAGGACATGTTCCACTGTTTGTTTGCCATGGCAGAGTGGGCACGCAGGGTCATTTTCCCCATTTCACCAAGTTTGTATTCGAGGGAAGGTCGTATACATATCATAGGACGAAGCTGATCATCAGAGGGTCCTGACGATCAAGAGGGTAAAAATGCAGGCCTGAAGACAAAGAGGGAAACCAATAAAGACATAGAGACTAAGAGATTTGAAATAACGGCCTAGAGATGAGGTACAATACAGTGATTGGTAATTTGAGAAACTCGTACCACGACCATGAAAATGAAACAGGTCCCAAGACGGAACCTTGTGGAGCACCGCATTTCAAAAAAAAGTGTACCGGAGTATGTATAGGCAGTTTTCTCAGACTTCCTGTCTACGTTCGTTAGAATAACCATTTACCCATGGAAGGGACGCACACCGAAAGCTATAAGAGCGTTTGCAGTCCAGACACAAGACTCCCTTGATCAGTTGTGTCAAAAGCGGCTGACAGGTCCAGAAGAAACAGAACATATCAAATGCCCATCAGGCGATTTGAGAAATTATTCCGCAACCTTCAGACAGCAGTTTCCGTGCTGTGGCCATAGAATTAATGACCATCAGGGCGATTTGAGAAAGTATTCTGCTACCTTCAGGAAGCGGTTTCTGTGCTGTGGCCTGTAATCATACTGACAGTGCAGATCTTACCGAAGTCCGTCATTCCCTTGGCAATTCCCTGCAGCAGGAAGAAGATGAGCATGTAGACGTAGTTGGCCTTGAGAGGGATGACCACGTTGACAACACTGCCCAGCAGCACGTACACGGCCACCAGTAGCCGTCGGTCAAAGTAGCGTTCAGGGAAAAGGGCCGTTAGGTTGCCGAAGAGAGCGCCGAATCCCTGCAGGAGGAAGATATAGGACATGTCCTGAAGGCTCACCCCCAGCCTCTGCCTCAGGTCCGGTACACAGGGACCCAGCAGCCCGTTGTCAAAGCCCTGCACACACACACACACGCACGCACGCACACACACACACACGCACGCACGCACGCACTCACACACACACATACACACACAGAGGTGAGACCACAAACACACAGAAACACCCAACACACATACACATACAGAGTGTGTTCACATGCACACGCAATGGACACACACACACACACACACACACACACACACACACACACACACACTCACTCACTCACTCTCTCTCTCTCTCTCTCTCTCTCTCTCTCTCTCTCTCTCTCTCTTGGGTGAGAGAGAAAGGGACGGAGGTACAGACAAGGCAAAGGCAGACAGACGGAGGCATGGAGAGAAACACATGCATGTGAAGCTAGAAGCGAAAAGGGTTGCGTTCAATGGCATTATTGATCACATTAGTTACATTATCCCTCTTTGGCACGACACAACACGGCACGTCATAAGAAGGCTGATATATGATACAGTACAGTACAGCATTGTGCCAGAGGACCTAATCATTCATTTGGGTAGTATAAAAGACAACACCCTCCCACCCCGCCCCGAAAACGGAGTATAACTGCCTGTACGTCCGGGGTATAAAAAAAAAAGGTTATACACGTTAAAACCCAACTCGTCTATGTGAGTGAACGTGGGAATTGCAGCCCACGAAAGAAAAAGGAATTATAAAAGTGGAAGGGAAGCTACTCACCATCAGCATGTAAGCCCAGAATAACCATATCGTTTCTATGAGTTTACTTCTGTGTTCTCGCTGAAACATCTGCAACAAAACGGTTAACAAAGAAAGAAAGAAATACGAGGAAAATGATTTAGCTGATATAACGATAAGAAAACCCACAGTAACAATGGGAACAAGAACACTACTACTACTACTACTACTACTACTATGATGATGATGATGATGATAGCATAGTCCTGCCATTTGATGCCCAAATGACAGATGTTGGCATTTCCGGTGAAAGGCTAAGGTTTGAAATAACGAACCATGCCCATATGCGCGGAGCAACGAGTTGCGCAGAAAACTTGGCGATCAGATCAGTGCGATCGCATTACTTGCTGTTTCGACACGTTGCACGCAGATCTGCGTACTGAGATTTAACTCGAAACAACAACAAAAAAAACAACTCACCACAACAGTGTAAGGGGGAAATATTTCTTATAATTTTACTCAGCAATCACCCTTCTATCTTTAGAGTAACTTCCCTTGATCTAAACCAGTTCAATATCGGGTAGAATCCAACAACGTTGAAATGACATACTCAACGCCAGTCATTTTGCTGCAAAGATGACGGCAAAGCGAACAAGATGGGTGGTCGAGTCACTTGAAGAAATGCTTCAAGAAGTTGTTCTTAGTGGTCGACGGGCGCAATAGCCGAGTGGTTAAAGCGTTGGGCTGTCAATCTGAGGGTCCCGGGTTCGAATCACGGTGACGGCGCCTGGTGGGTAAAGGGTGGAGATTTTTACGATCTCCCAGGTCAACATAGCAGACCTGCTAGTGCCTGAACCCCCTTCGTGTGTATATGCAAGCAGAAGATCAAATACGCACGTTAAAGATCCTGTAATCCATGTCAGCGTTCAGTGGGTTATGGAAACAAGAACATACCCAACATGCACCCCCCCGAAAACGGAGTATGGCTGCCTACATGGCGGGGTAAAAACGGTCATACACGTAAAAGCCCACTCGTGTGCATACGAGTGAACGAAGAAGAAGAAGAAGTTCTTAGTGGTCCTGACGACGAGCGGAGCGATTCAGAAAATAAATGTGAGTAAAGAGAAAATGAAGACGATTTGCGTGTAGACTTGATTGTTTCGGATGAAAGTAACAAAGAAGGTGACGACACTGACGGGACTCGTGTTGAATTCTGTGTTGACTGTGTCAGTGTGCGCTTCTCGTCATCTTCTTTTGTTTTGTGCTTGTGTGCGAAGCTGGATTTTATATCAATGTTCCAAGATTAACTCGTTTGAATGTTTGAGGTGAGTGAAAGATTAAAGTATTATATTATTTTGTGATGTTTTCGAGCCACTACTTTGCACGTTTTGTATAGAATGCAAGTTTGGCTTTTTTTCACTTCGGGTGTCGCTATTTCCTTGCACAGCTAGTGTAATAGAGGGGGGGGGGAAATTCTAACTGATGGACAAAAGTCTTTACCCATTCTGACTGAAATACAGAAGTCTTTACCCATTCTAACTGAAGGACAGAAGTCTTTGCCCATTCTAACTGAAGGACAGGAGTCTTTACCCATTCTAACTGAAGGACAGAAGTCTTTGCCCATTCTAACTGAAGGACAGAAGTCTTTACCCATTCTAACTGAAGGACAGAAGTCTTTGCCCATTCTAACTGAAGGACAGAAGTCTTTACCCATTCTAACTGAAGGACAGAAGTCTTTAGCCATTCTAACTGCTGAAAGACAGAAGTCTTTACCCATTCTAACTGAAGGACAGAAGCCTTTACCCATTCTAACTGATGGAGGACAGAAGTCTTTACCCATTCTAACTGATGGAGGACAGAAGTCTTTACCCACTCTAACTGATGAAGGACAGAAGTCTTTACCATTCTAACTGAAGGACAAAAGTCTTTACCCATTCTAACTGATGAAGGACAGAAGTCTTTACCATTATAACTGAAGGACAGAAGTCTTTACCATTCTAACTGAAGGACAGAAGTCTTTACCCATTCTCACTGATAAAGGACAAAAGTCTTTACCCATTCTAACTGAAGGACAGAAGTCTTTACCATTCTAACTGAAGGACAGAAGTCTTTACCCATTCTAACTGGTGAAAGACAGAAGTCTTTACCCATTCTAACTGAAGGACAGAAGTCTTTACCCATTCTAACTGAAGGACAGAAGTCTTTACCCACTCTAACTGAAGGCCAGAAGTCTTTAGCCATTCTAACTGCTGAAAGACAGAAGTCTTTACCCATTCTAACTGAAGGACAGAAGTCTTTACTCATTCTAACTGAAGGACAGAAGTCTTTACCCACTCTAACTGATGAAGGACAGAAGTCTTTACCATTCTAACTGAAGGCCAGAAGTCTTTAGCCATTCTAACTGCTGAAAGACAGAAGTCTTTACCCATTCTAACTGAAGGACAGAAGTCTTTACCATTCTAACTGAAGGACAGAAGTCTTTACCCATTCTAACTGAAGGACAGAAGTCTTTAGCCATTCTAACTGCTGAAAGACAGAAGTCTTTACCCATTCTAACTGAAGGACAGAAGTCTTTACTCATTCTAACTGATGGAGGACAGAAGTCTTTACCCACTCTAACTGATGGAGGACAGAAGTCTTTACCCACTCTAACTGATGAAGGACAGAAGTCTTTACCCACTCTAACTGATGGAGGACAGAAGTCTTTACCCACTCTAACTGATGAAGGACAGAAGTCTTTACCATTCTAACTGATGGAGGACAGAAGTCTTTACCATTCTAACTGAAGGACAGAAGTCTTTACCCATTCTAACTGATGAAGGACAAAAGTCTTTACCCATTCTAACTGATGAAGGACAGAAGTCTTTACCATTATAACTGAAGGACAGAAGTCTTTACCATTCTAACTGAAGGACAGAAGTCTTTACCCATTCTCACTGATAAAGGACAAAAGTCTTTACCCATTCTAACTGAAGGACAGAAGTCTTTACCCACTCTAACTGATGAAGGACAGAAGTCTTTACCCACTCTAACTGATGAAGGACAGAAGTCTTTACCCACTCTAACTGATGAAGGACAGAAGTCTTTACCAATTATCACTGAAGGACAGAAGTCTTTACCATTCTAACTGATGAAGGACAGAAGTCTTTTCCCACTCTAACTGATGGAGGACAGAAGTCTTTACCAATTATCACTGAAGGACAGAAGTCTTTACCATTCTAACTGATGAAGGACAGAAGTCTTTACCATTCTAACTGATGAAAGACAGAAGTCTTTTCCCACTCTAACTGATGAAAGACAGAAGTCTTTACCCACTCTAACTGATGAAGGACAGAAGTCTTTACCCACTCTAACTGATGAAGGACAGAAGTCTTTTCCCACTCTAACTGATGAAAGACAGAAGTCTTTATCCAATCTAACTGAAGGACAGAGGTCTTTACCCATTCTAACTGAAGGACAGAGGTCTTTACCTATTCTAACTGATGAAGGACAAAAGTCTTTAGTCTTTGCCCATTCTCACTGATAAAGGACAGAAGTCTTTACCCATTCTAACTGAAGGACAGAAGTCTTTACCCACTCTAACTGATGAAGGACAGAAGTCTTTACCCACTCTAACTGATGAAGGACAGAAGTCTTTACCCACTCTAACTGATGAAGGACAGAAGTCTTTACCAATTATCACTGAAGGACAGAAGTCTTTACCATTCTAACTGATGAAGGACAGAAGTCTTTTCCCACTCTAACTGATGGAGGACAGAAGTCTTTACCAATTATCACTGAAGGACAGAAGTCTTTACCATTCTAACTGATGAAGGACAGAAGTCTTTACCATTCTAACTGATGAAAGACAGAAGTCTTTTCCCACTCTAACTGATGAAAGACAGAAGTCTTTACCCACTCTAACTGATGAAGGACAGAAGTCTTTACCCACTCTAACTGATGAAAGACAGAAGTCTTTTCCCACTCTAACTGATGAAAGACAGAAGTCTTTACCCACTCTAACTGATGAAGGACAGAGGTCTTTACCCATTCTAACTGAAGGACAGAGGTCTTTACCCATTCTAACTGATGAAGGACAAAAGTCTTTAGTCTTTGCCCATTCTCACTGATAAAGGACAGAAGTCTTTACCCATTCTAACTGAAGGACAGAAGTCTTTACCCATTTTAACTGAAGGAGAGAAGTCTTTACCCATTCTAACTGATGAAGGACAGAAGTCTTTACCCATTCTAACTGAAGGACAGAGGTCTTTACCCATTCTAACTGATGGACAGAAGTCTTTACCATTCTAAATGATGAAGGCCAGAAATCTTTACCCACTCTAACTGATGGAGGACAGAAGTCTTTACCCATTCTAACTGATGAAGGACAGAAGTCTTTACCCATTCTAACTGAAGGACAGAAGTCTTTACCCATTCTAACTGATGAAGGACAAAAGTCTTTACCCATTCTAACTGATAAAGGACAAAAGTCTTTACCCATTCTAACTGAAGGACAGAAGTCTTTACTCATTCTAACTGAAGGACAGAAGTCTTTACCATTCTAACTGATAAAGGACAGGAGTCTTTACCATTCTAACTGATGGACAGAGGTCTTTACCATTCTAACTGAAGGACAGAAGTCTTTACCCATTCTAACTGAAGGACAGAAGTCTTTACCCATTCTAACCGATGAAGGCCAGAAGTCTTTACCCACTCTAACTGATGAAGGCCAGAAGTCTTTACCCATTCTAACTGATAAAGGACAAACGTCTTTACCCATTCTAACTGAAGGACAGAAGTCATTACCCATTCTAACTGATGAAGGCCAGAAGTCTTTACCCACTCTAACTGATGAAGGCCAGAAGTCTTTACCCATTCTAACCGATGAAGGACAGTAGTCTTTACCCACTCTAACTGATGAAGGCCAGAAGTCTTTACCATTCTAACTGAAGGACAGAAGTCTTTACCCATTCTAACTGATGGCCAGAAGTCTTTACCCACTCTAACTGATGAAGGACAGAAGTCATTACCCATTCTAACTGAAGGACAGAAGTCTTTACCCATTCTAACTGAAGGACAGAAGTCTTTAGCCATTCTAACTGATGAAGGCCAGAAGTCTTTACCCACTCTAACTGAAGGCCAGAAGTCTTTACCAACTCTAACTGAAGGCTAGAAGTCTTTACCCATTCTAACTGAAGGACAGAAGTCTTTACCCATTCTAACCGATGAAGGCCAGAAGTCTTTACCCATTCTAACTGAAGGACAGAAGTCTTTGCCCATTCTAACTGAAGGACAGAAGTCATTACCCATTCTAACTGAAGGACAGAGGTCTTTACCCATTCTAACTGATAAAGGACAGAAGTCTTTACCCATTCTAACTGATAAGGGACAAAAGTCTTTAGTCTTTGCCCATTCTCACTGAAGGACAAAAGTCTTTACCCATTCTAACTGATAAAGGACAGAGGTCTTTACCCATTCTAACTGAAGGACAGAAGTCTTTACCCATTCTAACTGATGAAAGACAGAAGTCTTTTCCCACTCTAACTGATGGAGGACAGAGGTCTTTACCCATTCTCACTGATAAAGGACAGAGGTCTTTACCCATTCTCACTGATAAAGGACAAGTCTTTAGTCTTTGCCCATTCTCACTGATAAAGGACAGAAGCCTTTACCCATTCTTACTGATAAAGGACAGAAGTCTTTACCCATTCTCACTGATAAAGGACAGAAGTCTTTACCCATTCTCACTGATAAAGGACAGAAGCCTTTACCCATTCTTACTGATAAAGGACAGAAGTCTTTACCCATTCTCACTGATAAAGGACAGAAGTCTTTACCCATTCTCACTGATAAAGGACAGAAGCCTTTACCCATTCTAACTGATAAAGGACAGAAGTCTTTACCCATTCTCACTGATAAAGGACAGAAGTCTTTACCCATTCTCACTGATAAAGGACAGAAGTCTTTACCCATTCTCACTGATAAAGGAAAGAAGTCTCACCTTGCCTCAGTCACCATCCACATAACACACAGCTCCCTTACACCACAGCTCTCACCGGCAACACCTGTCCCTTTCTGTCGACAGCACGAGAGTGAAGCTGCGCAGCTGGCACCAAGGCACACGTTTGTTCACACACACACACACACACACACACACACACACACACACACACGCACGCGCACAGACCCCCCTCGCCCCCCCCTCCCCCCCAACCCCCCCGCCCCCCAACACACACACTGTTTTCATAATTAAATGATGGGGAAAAAAACAGTGATGAAAAGGACCATGTAAAAATGTGTATTGAATCAAATGAGGGACCCATATCCTGCGTGGCTTATGACAAATGTAAACATTGATTGAACTTAATTACAAACGCTATTGACTGCACCTCCACACAGATGGTTCACATTTTTTGTTCATAAAGGCAGGAGCTTTCCAGCGCCATGTGAAGCTTTTAAATGATGCTCGTCCTTTGGATTCGAAGATGACCATGGCTTCAAGAATCAGACGGAAGATCGGTGTCTGTGGGTCCGGAGGTGGCTGATGAGGCCAATCCGAGCTCTGAAGGCTCGTCTAGATGTTGGACACAAGTGGGTGGGTGCTGTCGTAGCAGTAGATGCTGCACGGGCCTTGTGCACAGCACACTTTCGTTGCGCCTCGGTGATGTGCCTGGCTTCAGCTGCACGGGCTCCTGTGGTGATCTTGCTGCACCAAGCCGGACAGTCCAGATCATGCGTGTTGATGTCGACGCCCAGGTCTTTGAGGGACGCTTTGAGGCAGTCTGTGTAGCTTTTGTTTCATGCAACGTGTTCACGCACTATTATTCTCAATCATTTTTACGTATGGGAACCATTTCCTAGAAAAAAGTTATGAAAATCAATTCTACTGAATGTATATTTTTTTTCGACTGTAAAGCTTTTATAGCTGTTCCTTAAGTCTACGAGGAAGTGTTTCATACATGGTTTAAGATTTTGTTTGTTACGAAAAAAAAAACCCATGACATATTCTAATTTAGAACCATTTCAGTGTTATTTCTTTTACTTAAAAAAAAAAAACTTCTTCAGAGTGGTTTCCCAATTTACTGCAATATCTAGTTTTCCCCCCATTTATCAAAGAATTTATGTAATATATATATATAAAAAATGGTTCAAATGATATATCGTAATATATTTTAGATCCTTTCTTAACTTTACATATTACCTGAAGTGCTTTTGTTTTTTCATTGCAAAGTTTATCTCTAAGACAAATATTGTTTGTGTTTAAGTAGCTTTTAATGGAACATATAAATCCCATTTACACCAAATAATTAAAATCAAT
This sequence comes from Babylonia areolata, assembly GCF_041734735.1. Taxonomy (NCBI): domain Eukaryota; kingdom Metazoa; phylum Mollusca; class Gastropoda; order Neogastropoda; family Buccinidae; genus Babylonia; species Babylonia areolata. The sequence continues at coordinate 19,133,871 of NC_134891.1, forward strand.
GCCACTTTTTACCCCTTTTTAAGGAAGGAAACCCCATTTTCATCAACAATGTCTCTAACCAGAAATATATTCTTATATGTCCAAGTTTTATGTCTAAGACTAATATTGTTTATGTTTAAGTAGCTTTTCATGGAACATATTAATCCCATTTACACCAAATAATTAACGTACATATGAATCCCATTTACACCAAATAATTAGCATTAATGCCATATTTTACCCTTTTGTAAGTAAGGAAACTCCCATTTTCATCAACAATTTCTCTAACTAGGAATTTATTCTTATTTGTCCAAGTGGTCAGATGGACTGTATTGTTATCAACTTTAAATTCATCATTATGGAATAGTGGATCCGCGAGTACCTCTTGTGCTTCTATTATCCTAACTGGTTTTGTAAAATTCACGTACGCCCAATATACATCTTTCCAGAATTTGCTACATTCAATGTTGCTACATACAGTTGTCATCGACGATGAGGTGAATGCCAGTCTTGCCAAAGCCAGCGCTGCCTTCGGCAGACTCCATAAGAACGTTTGGAACAGGAGAGGTATCACCCTGGAGACGAAGCTCAAAGTATACAAGGCCATAGTTCTCACCACACTGCTCTATGGATGTGAATCATGGACGGTCTACAAACGCCACGCCAAAAAGCTGAACCACTTTCACACCACCAGCCTCAGAAAACTTCTCGGCATAAAGTGGCAAGAGAAGATCCCTGACACAGAGGTGCTCACTCGTACAAACTTGCCCAGCATCTACACCATCTTGATGCAGGCCCAGCTGCGCTGGGCAGGCCATGTAGTTCGCATGCCAGACCACCGGCTCCCCAAGAAACTGCTGTACGGCGAACTCCAACATGGCAAGCGCTCCCATGGAGGCTTCAGAGACACTCTGAAAGCTTCTCTGAAGGCCTTCAACATCAGCCATGACACATGGGAGCTGAATGCAATGGACAGACCAAAGTGGCGTTCAGCTGTCCACAAAGGCGCCAAATCCTGTGAGGCCAACAGAATCGCTGCAGCAGAGCAACGCAGACAGGCCAGGAAAAGCAGTGCCAGCAAGTCCCCGACAGCCGCCACCATCCCCTGTCCACACTGTGTCAGAACCTTGCGGGCGCGGATTGGCCTGATCAGTCATCTGCGCACCCACAGAGCCCAACCCACCCACCCCCAGGATGACTAGATGGTCCTCGTCGATCCCGACGGACGAACCACACATTCAATGTACACGAATTTTCTTGATCCATACAGATCCAATGAATTGATTTTTGGGGGCGGATTTTGTTAGGAGGATTTTCTCCCAATTTGTTTCTGTGTTTCGTTTCCTAACCCATGTTATCTTTAGAGCCTCTATGTACTTTTGTACATATGGAACACCCGAAACTCCATTTTCAATAGCATGTACTAAATACTGTCTTCATCGTATCTGGTTTTCCATCCCAAACAAATTCATAGCACTCAGTATAGTTTGTCCGGAGTTAAATCTAAACACGACTGATGATCGCATGGGTGTGTTTCCCACCACTTTCCTCGTCGTGCAATCAGCCCACAGTTCAATACCTTCCTCGTGCAATCAGCCCACAGTTCAATACCTTCCTCGTGCAATCAGCCAACAGTTCAATACCTTCCTCGTGCAATCAGCCCACAGTTCAATACCTTCCTCGTACAATCAGCCAACAGTTCAATACCTTCCTCGTGCAATCAGCCCACAGTTCAATACCTTCCTCGTACAATCAGCCAACAGTTCAATACCTTCCTCGTACAATCAGTCAACAGTTCAATACCTTCCTCGTGCAATCAGTCAACAGTTCAATACCTTCCTCGTGCAATCAGCCCACAGTTCAATACCTTCCTTGTGCAATCAGCCCACAGTTCAATACCTTCCTCGTACAATCAGCCCACAGTTCAATACCTTCCTCGTGCAATCAGTCAACAGTTCAATACCTTCCTCGTGTAATCAGTCAACAGTTAAATACCTTCCTCGTACAAGCAGCCCACAGTTCAATACCTTCCTCGTACAATCAGTCAACAGTTCAATACCTTCCTCGTGCAATCAGTCAACAGTTCAATACCTTCCTCGTGTAATCAGTCAACAGTTCAATACCTTCCTCGTACAATCAGCCCACAGTTCAATACCTTCCTCGTACAATCAGCCCACAGTTGAATACCTTCCTCGTGCAATCAGTCAACAGTTCAATACCTTCCTCGTGTAATCAGTCAACAGTTCAATACCTTCCTCGTGTAATCAGTCAACAGTTCAATACCTTCCTCGTGCAATCAGCCCACAGTTCAATACCTTCATCGTGCACTCAGCCAACAGTTCAATACCTTCCTCCTCGTTCAATCAGCCCACAGTTCGATACCTTCCTCGTGCTATCAGTCAACAGTGCAATACCTTCCTCCTCGTGCAATCAGCCCACAGTTCAATACCTTCCTCCTCGTGCAATCAGCCCACAGTTCAATACCTTCCTCGTACAATCAGTCAACAGTTCAATAGCTTCCTTGTGCAATCAGCCCACAGTTCAATACCTTCCTCGTGCAATCAGCCCACAGTTCAATACCTTCCTCGTGCAATCAGCCAACAGTTCAATACCTTCCTCGTGCAATCAGCCAACAGGTCAATACCTTCCTCCCTCGTGTAATCAGCCAACAGTTCAATACCTTCCTCCTTGTGCAATCAGCCCACAGTTCAATACCTTCCTCGTGCAATCAGCCAACAGTTCAATACCTCCCTCCCTCGTGTAATCAGCCCACAGTTCAATACCTTCGTCGTGCAATCAGCCAACAGTTCAATACCTTCCTCTTGCAATCAGTCAACAGTTCAATACCTTTTTCGTGAAATCAGTCAACAGTTCAATACCTTCCTCGTGCAATCAGCCAACAGTTCAATACCTTCCTCTTGCAATCAGTCAACAGTTCAATACCTTTCTCGTGAAATCAGTCAACAGTTCAATACCTTCCTCCCTCGTACAATCAGCCAACAGTTCAATACCTTCCTCATGTAATCAGCCAACAGTTCAATACGTTCCTCGTGCAATCAGCCAACAGTTCAATGCCTTTCCTTCTCGTGTAATCAGCCCACAGTTCAATACCTTCCTCGTACAATCAGCCCACAGTTCAATACCTTCCTCGTGCAATCAGCCCAAAGCTCAATACCTTCCTCGTGTAATCAGTCAACAGTTCAATACCTCCCTCGTGCAATCAGCCCACAGTTCAATACCTTCCTCGTGTAATCAGCCAACAGTTCAATACCTTCCTCGTACAATCCACCCACAGTTCAGTACCTTCCTGGTGCAATCAGCCCACAGTTCAATACCTCCCTCGTGCAATCAGCCCACAGTTCAATACCTCCCTCGTGCAATCAGCCCACAGTTCAATACCTTCCCCGTGCACTCAGCCCACAGTTCAATACCTTCCCCGTGCACTCAGCCAACAGTTCAATACCTTCCTCGTGCAATCAGTCAACAGTTCAATACCTTTCTCGTGAAATCAGTCAACAGTTCAATACCTTCCTCCCTCGTACAATCAGCCAACAGTTCAATACCTTCCACATGTAATCAGCCAACAGTTCAATACCTTCCTCGTGCAATCAGCCAACAGTTCAATGCCTTCCTCCTTGTGCAATCAGCCCACAGTTCAATACCTTCCTTCTCGTGTAATCAGCCAACAGTTCAATACCTTCTTTCTCGTGTAATCAACCAACAGCTCAATACCTTCCTCGTGCAATCAGCCCACAGTTCAATGCCTTCCTCGTGCAATCAGACAACCGCTGGTGGTCAATACACTCACACGGTGCGTTGACTATTGTTTTCTATATTATCCGTAAAATTGCCCATCTCTGCCTTGTATGTTTCTGTATTTAAAAAAAAGAAGAAGTATATTTGCATAATTAACAAATAGTAAAGAGTGATAACTCTCTCCACACACAAGGTACATAACTTCAAACCAATGCTGCTTACGCTACCAATTCAACTAGCACACAGGTAACTAAAAGGTACATTGGAACAAACCCAGACACTTCCCCAGAAAAGGACGCGCCGGGCTTGCTCTTATACAGATCATTTGACATGTGCACACAGCTGCAATATGACAGAAGAAATGTACAAACACAAATTAGCTTTTATTCAAGACTTGCATAGCCTCTTTAATCCTGAATAAGCCACACAGAACACACGAACAATACAGAACAAACACATGGTTGCCTCGGTGGTGCCAGTCTTGAATAAAAGTTAATTTGTGTTTGCACATTGATATAATATTTTGTTATTAGCAGTTTTATGCATATTCGCACATGAAAAGCGCTTTGAACTATTTCGTGTGTGTGTGTGTGTGTGTGTGGAGGTGTGTGTGGAGGTGTGTAAAAATAAGTGTGTGCATGCGTGAGTACGTGGTGTGTGTGTGTGTGTGTGTGTGTGTGTGTGTGTGTGTCTGTCTGTCTGTCTGTCTCTGTGGGCGTGCTTCACGATTGTTTATCACTGTACTGTTATCTGGTTGTAGCATGTCTTTTTTCTTTCTTTCTTTGTGTGTGTGTGTGTGTGTGTGTGTGTGTGTGTCTGTCTGTCTGTCTGTCTGTCTGTCTGTCTGTCTCTGTGGGCGTGCTTCACGATTGTTTATCACTGTACTGTTATCTGGTTGTAGCATGTCTTTTTTCTTTCTTTCCTTCTTTCTTTCATTCAGCACCCTCTCCCACTCATACCCGTCCCCGCTTGTTTTTTTTTTTTTTTTTTTTTTCACCTGCTATTTAAAGCAGCAGCAGCACAAGTGTGTATGTGTGTGTGTGTGTGTGTGTGTGTGTGTGGGTGGGTGTGTGTGTGTGTGTGCTGGTGATAAAGCGTATGCCTGTCTGCCGGCTGTTGTTTACACCTGACACTGCAGTGTGTTTTGTTCTGTGACGCATGGCCTGTCTCTCCTGTCGTGGCTTTTCTTCTTCTGTATTCTTTGTTGCATTGGCCTGTTTTGCTTCTTTTTTTTCCCCTTCATCCACGCGTATGGTTTGTTTTGTTTTTGTTCTTGTTTTTGTTTTGATGTTGTTTTTGTTGTTGTTTTTTTTCCAAAAGAATAATATAGGCTCACTCATGATTCTTGTGTTGTGTTTTTATTTTGTTTCTGTTTTTAGGCACATGAAGATTCAGGTCAACTGCAAACTGAATCTTTATGTTGTCTTCATTGATTTTGAAAAGATTACATTAGTATTAGATTTTGTCAAAAGAAAAACAAATCATTACGGTCAATTTTGTTTACAAATATCACTGGTATATTACTGAACTATATCACGATCATGCAGGACTAGAAAACAAGACTCATGTGTGGAGATGTGTGAGCCGAGTGTATGAATTGCACAACTCAATTCAGGCAAGGCTGTTTTTTTTTTGTTGTTGTTAATATTACTCAAGGATAGTTCATACTCTCTCTGTCTGTCTGTCTGTCTGTCTCTCTCTCTCTCTCTCTTCACTACACACACACACACACACACACACACACACACACACATATATATATATATATATATATATATATATATGTGTAGAGAGAGAGAGAGAGAGAGAGAGAGATGGATAGATAGATAGATAGCTATTAAACATCGTTTCTGCTCTGTCAAAAATATTGCCTCATTGAAGAGTACAGCAAACCCGAATGGATCAGTCCTAGAAAGCCAATCTGTCAGCATTTGATGTCCACCTCGAGGATTGTTTTAAATGGTGGCCCATTAAGTGTGTGATGTCCACTTTGAGGATGGTTTCAAACGGTGGCCCATTAACTGTGTGATGTCCACGCATATGATGGAGTCAAGCGGGTGACCATCAGCTGCCTTTGATCATTGTCTGAAGCCTCCAGCACATTGGAGTGTGTCAAATGGTCGGCACGCGGCTGGTTCTGCGGGGACGATGCACATGGCTCCAACGCAGATTCATTCATTAACTCTCTCCATACGAACGGCGAAAGAGACGACGTTAACAGCGTTTCACCCCAACTTCCATCATCAAAATATTGCAAGCGAAGGCTCTTATACTGAAGACGTGAATGTTGACAAAGAATATCACAGTTCTGACGACGGAAGCTAAATGTTGGGTCATTGAGACACCCACTGGACATCCGAGGGGTCTGTGTAGAGGAGAAGAGAGGACTGGCCGTACTGAGTGAGTTAATTCATTCATTTATTCTTTTGTTGTTGTTTTTTGTTTGTTTGTTGTTGTTTTTTTATTCATTCAACCGTTCATTTATTCGTTTATTTATTTTTATTTATATATCTATTTATTCATTTATCTATTCACTCATTCATCTCTTTCTGTGGCTGCCTTCACCTCTACACTCCATCTCGCTCACTACGATCGGCTTCGGATCCTCTCTTGTTTACGCATACCCAGATTCAAACACTCGACTGTTGGCCGCCGTTCTTTCTCTGTCTCTGGACCTTGCGATTGGAATGAACTTCCTCTTTCGCTTCGCTCCTTCAAGTCCGGCCTTAAAACCCACCTCTTCTCAAAATAGCCTCCCTTGCCTGCCCTTCCTTGTCTTTAGTTTCTACAGTTTTAGAGTTATGCAAGCGTGTGAATGACTGATGCGAAAGCGCTTTGGTTTGTCTCTGCACAAGATTCATATAAATATCATTATTATTAATATTATTTGGGGGTGGGAATGGGGTGACATTTACAAAGCAGACGTGTCACTCCCCATCAGCACTTTTGATATACATGCAGGTTTTGCTTGCGGCTGGTTTATGCCTAACTGATGCCATTTACTAACTCTGAAAACTGACTGAAAACAAAATCTTCGAAAGTGTTATTTTGATGCTAAAATCGGACTCACTCACATCACCAGTTTGCAACACGTGCACGACAGATCTTCAGAGAGAGCAGGAAGGCAGGCCATCATATGACTTGGTCACGTGACCAAAATGGCTCAAAGTTCTCGTTGCCACATCCACCAAATCTCTTTATTCTATCATGTCAAATCTTCTTGGTATTGCAAAAAAGACACGTCTTCCTACTGCCTACACTTTATCTAAACTCACCAGTGTCTTCTCCTCTTTCTTTTTCGACAAAGTCCAAAATATTCGTACGAGCTTGGACCAGATGCCTTTCCAATCTGCTTATCCTGATCCTCAATTCAACGGCACTCCTCTCCATTCCTTCAGTCCATTGACTTAAACAGAAGTGAATGAAATCCTGAAAGAAATGACAGTAAAATCCTGTGAACTTGATCCTATACCAGCCTCTGTCTTTTCCCAGTGTGTCTCACAGATTCTCCCCACAATCACCAATCTTGTCAACTCATCTCTTCTCACTGGAACGTTTCCACCCACTTTCAAAACTGCAATCGTCCGGGCTCTTCTGGAGAAATCTAACCTTGATGCAAATATATTAAATAATTATCGACCAGTTTCTAACCTTCCTTTCTTGTCCAAACTCCTTGAAAAATCTGTCCTGAAGCAGCTCAACAACCACCTTTGTTTCAACAATCTCATTCACCCTTTTCAGTCTGCATATCGTGCTGACCACAACACCGAAACCACTATCCTTCACATTCTCAACAATCTACTGCTAGCGTCCGACTCAGGAAAAATTTCCCTTCTCACTCTTCTCGACTTGCCAGCCGCCTTTGACATGATAGACCATTCAATCCTTCTTTCCCGTCTTCATTTTACATTTGGCATCAACGGTACTGTTCTCAGCTGGTTCAAATCTTATGTCACTGATCAATTCCAGTCTGTCATCATCGATAATTTCCAGTCTGAACCTGTTCAAATCAAACACGGAGTCTCACAAGGATCTGTTTTAGGCCCAGTTCTCTTCACACTGTACACTGCTCCTCTCGCTGAAATGATCAACCACCACAATGTTAGTCATCATTCCTATGCTGATGATACTCAACTTCAGAAGAGTGATACCCCTGAAAAATTGCCCTCGCTCTTGCAAGAAACATCTGAATGCTTCCTGGACATTCAAAACCGGATGACTCTAAATAAGTTACAACTGAACGCAGACAAAACCGAAGCAATGATCATAGGAACTGAACAAAACCTCTCTTCCATCACAGCTGACAAAATCAAACTTGGCAATACATCCATCCCTCTTTTCAGCTCAGTCAGGAACCTCGGCATTGTCTTTGACAACATACTGTCCATGCACAAATTTATCAAACATGTCAATCCTGCTACTGTCAATTGCGACACATCAGTTCCATTCGGATATATCTGTCCACCGACGCAACATCTAGACTTGTTTCTCTCATTCTCTCTCGCCTTGACTACTGTAACTCTATATCGTCTGGTTTGCCTGCTTCATCCATTCAATCCCTTCAGCGCATATAAAACTCCGCTGCCCGACTCGTCCTCAGAAAAAAGATCTGAGCACATCACTCCTATTTTGTAACATCTCCATTGGCTCCCTGTCTCACAGAGAATAAAGTATAAGATCAGCACTCTATGTTATTAATGTATTCACAAATCTGCCCCTTCCTATCTTTGTGGTTGCCTTCACCTCTACACTCCATCTCGCTCTCTACGATCGGCTTCGGATCCACTCTGTTTACGCATACTCAGATTCAAACACTCCACTGTTGGACGCCGTTCTTTCTCTGTCTCTGGACCTTGCATCTGAAATGAACTTCCTCTTTCGCTTCGTCAGGTCTCCACACTCAGCTCTTTCAAGTCTGGCCTTAAAACCCACCTCTTCACAAGATAGCCTCCCTACCCTGCCTCTTCCTTGTCTTCAGTTTCTTCATTTTTAGAGTTATGCATGCGTGTGAATGACTGGTGTGAAAGCGCTTTGATTTGTCTCTGCACAAGATTCAGCGCTATATAAATACTATTATTATTATTATTATTATTATTATTATTATTATTATCATACAAACTGAGAGTGGAACGGAGATCCCACAGTTCATGAGGCAGTGCGAAACATCCAGATGCAAAAGCTGAAATGGATGTACTGCCCTGGACAAACATGCGTTATTCTCAATCATTGAGCCAACAGACGTGGAAGCGGCCTACATCGGGTACGATGAGAGATCTTTTGAAAAGTATTGGCATCTAAACAAGGTGTCAGGGATCGCATCATCGATCACCTCATTAAAAAAAATTGTCACAAAGAGAGAGAGAGAGGGGGGGGGGGGAGGCCCTGCGTCTACCTGAAGGGTAGAGCACTAATGAGAATTATTGGCGTCATCTCCAAACCATGAATTCACAGAATTTTTAACATGTCCGACTTTGTGGCTTGGAAGATCTGTTCCAACCACTTTTGATTCAAAATAGTGGCAGTACGTGTGTGCGTGCGTACATGTATGTATGTATGTATAGGGTGTGTGTGTGTGTGTGTGTGTGTGTGTGTGTGTGTGTGTTTGTGCGTGTGTGTGTGTGCGTGTGTGTGCATTGTGGGAGCTGGGGAATGTGTGTGTGGGAGCTGTACGTGTGAGTGTAGACTGCGGGATAATTAGCCTTCTACGTACCTTTCATCTTATTTTTACCTTTGTGTATTCACTCAATCATCCCATTTCATATAGAGTTTTTCAGTAGGTAAAGGTAGGGAAGGCTTTCATGTTCCATCACCACGTATGGCTTTTATGCAAAGGACAGGAACATGTTGCATTATGTGTGTGTGTGTGTGTGTGTGTGTGTGTGTGTGTGTGTTGTTGTTGTTGTTGTTGTTTTCAGTTTAACGTCTGTCCACTTGAAGTGATATTAGACGAAAAAAAAAAAAAAAAAAAACCCGTGGGGGTAGGGGCTGTGAGAGGGGGAGGGGTAAAAGTGTGTGTATGTGTGGAGGGTGAATAGGGAGAGACAATGCTGGGGAAAATGGAAACGTTATAAACGCCAACATCAAACAAATATAACATCTATAACAAATGTCCTGTAGGACTATGCAGCAAACCTTCTGCAATAACAAATAACATATTGGAATTGTTAATAACACATTCAAAAGAACTTTTGGTGAAGTCTGGCAAAAAACATTTTAGATTCTGACATTCGAATATTACATGGTTGCTAGAAATATGTTCGCCACATATGCATCTGACATCTTTGCTGAACTTTGTTATAAAAGCGTTCAGTTTTATCCTGTTTGATAATGCATGAATCTGCCTTAATCTTATTGAATTACTGTGTGTGTGTGTGTGTGTGTGTGTGTGTGTGTGTGTGTGTGTGTGTTCAGCAACAGATGTGGTGTTACGTGAATGGACCAGCTCTCACACTTTGACAGCTCGAAGCTGAAACTCAACTCAAAACTGTTTCTTGTTCTCGCGAGATGTTCACTTCCTGTGCACTCCGCACTCTCTGTGTGTCTCTGTCTGTGTGTCTGCCTCTGGTTGGCTGTCTGTGTCTCTGTCTGTCTGTCCGTGTCTGTGTATCTCTGACTGTTTGTCTCTGCCTGGCTCTGTCTGTCTGGCTGTCTCTGTCTATCTCTGGCTGCTTGTCTTTTTCTGTCTATGGCTGTTTCTGACTGTCTGTCTGTCTGCCTCTGTCTGTCTGTCTGTCTCTGTCTATCTCTGGATGCCTGTCTTTTTCTGTCTGTCTGTCTCTATCTCTGGCTGGCTGTCTGTCTCTGTCTCTGGCTGGCTGGCTGTCTCTGTCTATGGCTGCCTGTCTGTCTCTGTCTCTGGCTGCCTGTCTGTCTCTGTCTTTGGCTGGCTGGCTGTCTCTGGCTGGCTGTCTCTGTCTGTCTCTGGCTGCCTGTCTGTCTCTGTCTCTGGCTGGCTGGCTGTCTCTGTCTCTGGCTGGCTGGCTGTCTCTGTCTCTGGCTGTCTGTCTGTCTCTATCTCTGGCTGTCTGTCTGTCTCTGTCTCTGGCTGGCTGTCTGTCTCTGTCTCTGGCTGTCTGTCTGTCTCTGTCTCTGGTTGTCTGTCTGTCTGTCTGTCTCTGGCTGGCTGGCTGTCACCAGCATCCGCGTCACCGACACGTCCTGTCTCTCCGCTGACGTCACGTTTGACGCAGTCTCCCGCCGCCATGCAGCAGAGACTTTGAGCCGAACGATGATGGCGGTGGTGCAGACGGTGACAGTGAGGAGGCAGAGAAAGGGGAGGATGACGAGCAGCATGGAGTTATAAACAATGTCCATGAGGGTTCTGTGGCGGAGGTAGGTGGGGGAGAGGCGGGAGATGAAGGTGGAGGTGTTGGTGAGGGGGTTGGTGATGTGCACTGTCTGGTACTTGATGCCCACGGCAGTGTTGAGCACGGTCAGGATGTAGACAGCCAGCACCACCATCACCACCCTCAAAGTCCTGAAATATGAAATCACACACAAACGGCTTGCCTGCTGTGAAAACTGTAAACTGATACACTCTTGAAACGTCACTACAAATTCACATACACAGATGTCCATATCAACGGGCTCACTTTATATTATTATCTTTATCAATTGTGTTTTACTTTGTTTTAAGAGTTCGTGTATATTTAGAGAAGGAATATCGGTCACGTTTTCTGTTTAATGTGGGAGACATGCAAATAATACTAACATAATAATTATGCAAGAAAAAAAAAAGGTGAAAATGTTTTGACATTGGAGTGTGGTGCGAATACATTACAGCAGGGTGACGTATGGTCCACACTAATACATCACCATTCCACAGGGTTCCACTTCAAGAATAACACGTCAACATATTACTTACATCCCCATTTGACAGACAGATAGAGACACACAGAAAGACAGCCAGAGATAGAAACAGAAGACAGCTAAACAGACAGAGGAAGGACAGAGACAGTCAGGGACAGCCACACAGCCAGAGACAGACAGACAGCCAGAGACAGAAACAGAAGACAGCTAAACAGACAGAGGAAGGACAGAGACAGTCAGGGACAGCCACACAGCCAGAGACAGACAGACAGCCAGAGACAGAAACAGAAGACAGCTAAACAGACAGAGGAAGGACAGAGACAGTCAGGGACAGCCACACAGCCAGAGACAGACAGACAGCCAGAGACAGAAACAGAAGACAGTTAAACAGACAGAGAAGGACAGAGACAGTCAGGGACAGCCACACAGCCAGAGACAGACAGACAGCCAGAGACAGAAACAGAAGACAGCTAAACAGACAGAGGAAGGACAGAGACAGTCAGGGACAGCCACACAGCCAGAGACAGACAGACAGCCAGAGACAGAAACAGAAGACAGCTAAACAGACAGAGGAAGGACAGAGACAGTCAGGGACAGCCACACAGCCAGAGACAGACAGACAGCCAGAGACAGAAACAGAAGACAGTTAAACAGACAGAGGAAGGACAGAGACAGTCAGGGACAGCCACACAGCCAGAGACAGACAGACAGCCAGAGACAGAAACAGAAGACAGTTAAACAGACAGAGGAAGGACAGAGACAGTCAGGGACAGCCACACAGCCAGAGACAGACAGACAGCCAGAGACAGAAACAGAAGACAGTTAAACAGACAGAGGAAGGACAGAGACAGTCAGGGACAGCCACACAGCCAGAGACAGAC
>NC_134891.1:19151295-19198795 GCF_041734735.1 Babylonia areolata
GTGTGGTGGGTGAGAGGCTTCAGGCTGTCCTACAGCTGTGTGTCATGGGTTGTCCGGGTGTCACGTGAAAATGAACCCCTCTGTGCCTGGGTCAGCCACTTGACACTGGCACAGAACGACATGGCCGCCTTCTCGTCGAGCGTTTTGTCAAAGAATCTTAAATCTGTCTATCTATGTATCTATATATGCATGCATGTATGTATGTATGTATCTATGTATACGTGTGTGTGTGTGTGTGTGTGTCTGTGTCTGTGTGTTTGTGTCTCTGTGTGTCTATGTGTCTGTGTGTGTGATTCGATAGCATTTCTCAAGAAGAAAAAAGATGATTGCACATCATAATACCTGTTTTGAAAACGAAATCACAGCAATCTCATGACATGTTTCGAAACGAAATTGAGGCATTGTAATAACACGTGCTTCGAGGGAATAAACAGTGGTATTATCATAACATATTTTAAGGAAGAAATGCTGGAATTCTGATATTACATGTCTTGAAGATGAAACGACAACATCCTGAAAAAATCTTGATACCAGCTACGGCTTTCTTATGGCATATCTTTCCAGAAGGAAATAGCGACATTTGTTTGGTTGAAGAACAAATCGCTGCATTCTGTTAACACTTGTTGCGAGAAATGCACACCCACGTTCTCATAACATTTGTTTTCATAATGTCGTTTTGGTATTCTGATAACATTTCATTCAGAAATATATTACAGCACTCTGGTAATGTGTTATGGTAATTCGGAGAAATCACACTAGTGCCATTTGCTAGCACTGACTGTTCTAAGAACGTACTCACAGTATACTTCTTCTTTTTCATGTCGTTTGTCGTGGACACCCCAGTCTCCGTGATGAAGGCAGCTGTACGCTGCAGGTCCCCCACATAGCAACAGACCTGTCATGTCTGTTTTATTAAAAACATCATTGCAGTATTCAACATGCTGGTGAAATCATTATGAAGGGAGCCTCTATTATTTCAGTCATGTCTGTTTTTATTAAAAACATCAGTCAATATTCTTACTTTCTGACTGTGGATTTCTGGAGAAAATACATTAATCTTGTTATATGTGTGTGAAAAAAGCTACCAAACATTCGGTGGGGTATAGATGTAAGCAATCATGCAGCATACACACTCAAAATATGAATGAAAATTGATAAATGAAAGAAACTATACGCATTATATCCACATTTTTTTCTTTACTCTTTGTCTCTTGATCCCTCCATGTTGACGACATTTTGTTCTGCTGAAATAACTTTCTTTATTTCAGGCATATATTTCAGACCCAGAACACATTTCCAAAGGAACATTCCAACATCCCTGTGTGCCACACGATCACTGCCAACATACAGGCTGACACGTGAGTCACAGACAGTACACAGAGCTACTTTGCTGGAGGCTTGTGTCTGTCTGATGATCAGAAGAGAGTGAAGACATCAGAGACGACGAGTGTCGCATCCCCAGCGCCACCACCACACCTTCGGAGAGACACCACTATTATTATGTACTCCGACATGGATGATATGAATTTCTCCACGGCCATCCCTCCCCATGAAGTCTTACCTTGCAACAATCCCCGGAATGTTGTCAGTCCCTATGTGGCAGAAATGGTGGACCTTGTGGTGTATGTCGGGATGTTTCCTGTCCTCGTGACCTTTGGCTTCATCACCAACGTCATCAACATGGCTGTCTTTGCTCGCCAGGGACTGTCGGACAGAATTAACCTGTGTTTGTTTAGGTAAGGATGTTTTGATGGCTCTACCAGTGTTTCACGATGTGTTACACAACACGATACATTTACTTGAACAGGTGTAGGTACACATCATGGCTGTTAACATGGCTTCACACATCACCAGGTAAGCTCATAACAAAAAAAAACAACATATAGACAGATAAAAAACAACAAACAAAAAAACACATCCAAATTCGTTGATACAGAATGCAACACAGCCAGACACATACTACAATAACACGCCAATGTACCAGTTTCAATTTCTCAAGGAAGCGCCAATGCGTTCAGACAAATCAATACACACTACAGCACATCTGCTAGGCAGATGCCTGACCAGCAGCATAACTTTGAGTGCATGCAGAATTCAACAGAATTTTGCCAGAGAACAACCCTCTTACTGCAGTTGGTTCTGAGTTATTTTTCAGTGCGGCAAGTGCGGGCTACACATGGGACCTCGGCTTTGTCGGTTTTTTGTTGTTTTGTTTTTGTTTGCTTTTTGCTGCCCCACCATCTGCACCGTTTCATTGGCATTACCCCCACGCCGCTCATTTAGATTCCCTCATAACACGGCCACACCCGGGTTCGTCCGTCACAGTTCCAGCGTCGGCAGTCCACAGGGAACCATCGATGTTAGGTCGCCAGGAGGCCACACACCAGAGGAGACCCTGCACTGCTGCTGAGTCACTTCGGTGGTGTTCAGTGGTGCCTGTTCTGATTTAACGTACTTAGGGCACCACCTACTAAGCCCCCTACTAACGACAAGAATGGCTTAGTCGCGGAGCCAGTCTGAGTGAGCGCGTCCCTCCCGAAGTGGAGACCGCCACCACGTCCCCCAAACAACAGCCCCCCATGAATCTGCCGACACTGAAGACATTGACAGGACTCACCCCAAGCACGGAAGTGGAGGTCACCAAGGTCACCATGACAGCAATGCATGAAAACCCACAGACTTTGAGACTGTTTTGTTTATATTGATGATTATGAAGGAGGAGAATGACGATGACGATAACGATGTTGCTGTGGAGGTCCATTTTGGTTTGAGCCTGCGTGACAAGGTTGTACTCTACGCTTCCTGTCATAATGATATCCCGGCGTTAACCAGGCCCGAGAGATACAGACACGTGCAGTGTTGGTCAGGTACTTAGAGCAACACGCCCCAAGACGCACCCGTGAAGTGGATGACACTCGACTGTGTGGTCCCAGTCTCCCCATTTAAGCCCACAGCACTCTCAACTCTGGGTAGGAGCCGGCCACGGGACGAAAAACCCTTCTCCGCTGGGATTCGAACCCGCGTCCTCCCAGCCGTCAGTCCGCGACGATAACCACTTCGCCACGGTGGCTGGTTCGGAACGTCGGTTTATCATCCCATTCGAACGACTAGACGCTCAATTCGATTCTTCCAGTCAAACGTGGAAGAAACTGAGTGAACGGGCTTCGAACCCAGACCCACAAGCACTTTATATTGGCAGAGGAGCGTCTCAACCATTCTGCCACCTTTTTCTATGTACGACACTACACAACCAGTACAACATCAATACAATTAGGAAATTGTGTCATCTGCCAGCTGCATCATGCAACAACAGCAGTTGTAGACGTGTAAATGACTACACAGAAAGAGAGAGAGAGATTTATTCTCTCTCTCTCTCTCTCTCTCTCTCTCTATATATATATATATATATATATATATATATATATATATATATATATATACATGTGTGTGTGTGTGTGTGTGTGTGTGTGTGGAGTGATGGCCAAGAGGTATTGCGTGTCCGCCTAGGAAGCGAGAGAATCCGAGCGCACTGGTTCGAATCATGGCACAGTCGCCAGTATTTTGTCCCCCTCCACTAGACCTTGATTGGTGGTCTGGACGCTAGTCATTCGGATGAGACGATAAACCGAGGTCCCGTGTGCAGCATGCACGTAGTAGTGTAAGTAAAAGAACCCACGGCAACAAAAGTGTTGTCCCTGGCTAAGTTCTGTAAAAAAAAACATCCACTTCGACACGATAAACTTTTTTTTTTTAAACAGTAGGCAGAAAAAAATACAAAAAAATGAGTGGCACTTTCAGGGTAGCGATGCGCTCTCCCTGAGGAGAGCAGCTCGAATTTCAAAATTGTGACAAAAAAGAGAGTAATGCAATGCAATATATATATATATATATATATATATATAGAGAGAGAGAGAGAGAGAGTCCAGATGTTTTTGTTTTCCATACAGAAAAGTGAGAAGCGTCCAAAAGGTCTTGGTTTAACCTTTAAAACTGATTTGTGGTTGGGGTGGGGAAGTGATTAAAAAATAATTCATACTCATGTATTGTTCCCCCAATGGAAGGCTGGTATGTGTGGTTCGTCCGTCGGGATCGATGAGGACCATCTAGTCATCCTGGGGGTGGGTGGGTTGGGCTCTGTGGGTGCGCAGACTGGTCAGGCCAATCCGCGCCCGGAAGGTTCTGACGCAGTGTGGACAGGGGATGGTATACACAGCACACGGCAACTGTTTCGCATTGTGTGGTGCTCTTTGGGCTTGCTATATATACAGATATATATATATATAATTAGACAGCAATATATATATATATATATATATATATATATATATATATATTGTTTCTATTTCCATTAACAATATTTATTGGAGGTAATATAATTTTTTTTGTCTCTGTCTGTTGCTCTCTCTTTCTCTCCCAACCTGCCAGCTTGGCTGTAGCATTTCCTCTGATGGTAGCTGTGCTTGGCTGACTCCTGTCGAGTGTTGTGTTGCACTGTGTGTATCTTGGTCCCGACAGAAGCGGTGCTATGACGTGTTGTTCTGTCAGTCTGGCAGTGTCAGACACAGGCTTCCTGCTGTTCCTGATGTGTAGCAAGTCCTACGCTCTCATCAGTCTGCTGGACCCTGTGGAAGGGAACTACTGGCAGAAACGTCACCACAGTTTGGTGCTGGCCACCTCGCTGGGCTGTCTGGCCATATCCAACATCACCACGGCGCTGATCGCTGTGGAGAGATGTCTCTGCATCCTCTCTCCTCTCAAGGCCGCCAGCTTCTTCAAGACAAGGTCAGTGAGTCTCTGTGTATGTGTGTGTGTGTGTGTGTGTGTGTGTGTGTGTGTGTGTTTGTGTGTGTGTCTGTGTGTGAATTACGTTCATGGAGAGTGTGAAGTGTAGTGAGTTTTTCATTAAGCAAGAGCGTGTGTAAAATAAATGACAATTATGATGATACTGATGAAATCAGTGAGTCTGTGTGTGTGTGTGTGTGTGTGTGAGAGAGAGAGAGACACAGAGAGAGAGAGAGAGAGAGAGAGAATTTTTGGGGGAGTAACTCCCAATGGTGTCTCTTCTATTCAATACAAGCAGCAGACTTACTGCTGACAGTAAGTGCCACTCCACTCCCCCCCTCCCTCCAACCTCACGCACACACACACACACACACACACACACACAGTGTGTGATTCTTTCCATGACAGTGATGACACATTGTGTGTGAGTCTTTCCATGACAGTGATGACAGTGTGTGTGATTCTTTCCATGACAGTGATGGCAGTGTGTGTGATTCTTTCCATGACAGTGATGACACAGTGTGTGTGATTCTTTCCATGACAGTGATGGCAGAGTGTGTGCGATTCTTTCCATGACAGTGATGACACAGTGTGTGTGATTCTTTCCATGACAGTGATGGCAGTGTGTGTGATTCTTTCCATGACAGTGATGACACAGTGTGTGTGATTCTTTCCATGACAGTGATGACAGTGTGTGTGATTCTTTCCATGACAGTGATGACAGTGTGTGCGATTCTTTCCATGACAGTGATGACACAGTGTGTGTGATTCTTTCCATGACAGTGATGACACAGTGTGTGTGATTCTTTCCATGACAGTGATGACACAGTGTGTGTGATTCTTTCCATGACAGTGATGACACAGTGTGTGTGATTCTTTCCATGACAGTGATGACAGTGTGTGTGATTCTTTCCATGACAGTGATGGCACAGTGTGTGTGGATTCTTTCCATGACAGTGATGGCACAGTGTGTGTGATTCTTTCCATGACAGTGATGGCACAGTGTGTGATTCTTTCCATGACCGTGATGGCAGTGTGTGTGATTCTTTCCATGACAGTGATGGCACAGTGTGTGTGATTCTTTCCATGACAGTGATGGCAGTGTGTGTGTGTGTGTGTGTGTGATTCTTTCCATGACAGTGATGGCACAGTCTGTGTGATTCTTTCCATGACAGTGATGGCACAGTGTGTGTGATTCTTTCCATGACAGTGATGGCACAGTCTGTGTGATTCTTTCCATGACAGTGATGGCAGTGTGTGTGATTCTTTCCATGACAGTGATGGCACAGTCTGTGTGATTCTTTCCATGACAGTGATGGCACAGTGTGTGTGATTCTTTCCATGACAGTGATGGCACAGTGTGTGTGATTCTTTCCATGACAGTGATGGCACAGTGTGTGTGATTCTTTCCATGACAGTGATGGCACAGTGTGTGTGATTCTTTCCGTGACAGTGATGACAGTGTGTGTGTGATTCTTTCCATGACAGTGATGGCACAGTGTGTGTGATTCTTTCCATGACAGTGATGGCACAGTGTGTGTGATTCTTTCCATGACAGTGATGGCAGTGTGTGTGAGATTTCCTCCTGCTAACACCTGCTGAATCACAAACAGCTGTCCTGCAATTTCCTCATCTACATCAACAGAGTTCTCGCTATCGACGCTCTCGATGGTGTCCCTGTCTTACCATGACCCCAGAAGACAGGCTGCAGGCTAGTGATCTCTCATCCATGACGTTGACAGGTTCACTTAGGAATGCATGCCAAATATATCAGATTCATTAACGAAAGAACAGAAAATGCAAAGCTGTGTACGTTTTTGAGTATTCTCAATAAAGCGCATTAAGTAAAACTTGATCAGCAATACGTGTGTAAATATTTCATTATGTTAACTCATGATGATGATTCACATGTTGATATATCTATTTACTATCTTAACCATTGTACAACCGTGCTGTCATGATTCCCCTCCTCTCTCATGTCCTCCCTGCCTCCCTTACTTCTGTTTCTGATCTCTTTCCTGACTGTCTGTTGTCTTGTCTTCCTTCCTCCAGCTCCATACTCCTGTTCTGTCTCTCTTTCGTCTGTCGTGTGGCAGTGTTTCCTTCCTTCCTCTCCTTAATTCCTGTTTCAGTCTTCTTCACCGTCGTCGCAGTCTGTCTGTCTGTTTCTTTCCATTCGCCCCTTACTTCCAGTTTTGTCTCTCTCTTCCGCTGTCTACGGTTGTGTCTTCTTCCTTCCTGCCTCTTACTCCTGTTCTGTTGCTCTCTTCCGCCTGTCTGTTGTTTCTTCCTTCCTTCCTGCATCCCTACTCTGTGTTCTGTCTCTTCTCCTTCGTCTGCTACTGTTGCTGTGTCTTTCCATGACTCTGGCCACTTCCTGTTTCTGATCTCTCTCTTCCTATGTCCTCCGTGGGTGTCTGCTGTTGTTCTGTCTCCTCCTTCATACTTCCCTACCGTGTCCGCAAGTGCTCGTGCTGCATCTACTGTCGACTGCTCCACTTACTGAACAGGTGGCGAGGTTGGCTCTGCCCATACAGCTGACTACACAGTTCGTGACTATCACCAGTCCCTCTGACCATACAGTTCGATAGCAGTGTGTGTGATTCACTCCCTTGACCATATGACAGTGCTTGTGTGTGATCTTTCCATGACAGTGATGGCACAGTGTGTGTGATTCTTTCCATGACAGTGATGACACAGTGTGTGTGATTCTTTCCATGACAGTGATGGCACAGTGTGTGTGATTCTTTCCATGACAGTGATGGCAGTGTGTGTGTGTGATTCTTTCCATGACAGTGATGACACACTGTGTGTGATTCTTTCCATGACAGTGATGACAGTGTGTGATTCTTTCCATGACAGTGATGGCAGTGTGTGTGTGTGATTCTTTCCATGACAGTGATGGCACAGTGTGTGTGATTCTTTCCATGACAGTGATGGCACAGTGTGTGTGATTCTTTCCATGACAGTGATGGCAGTGTGTGTGATTCTTTCCATGACAGTGATGGCACAGTGTGTGTGATTCTTTCCATGACAGTGATGACACAGTGTGTGTGATTCTTTCCATGACAGTGATGGCAGTGTGTGTGTGATTCTTTCCATGACAGTGATGGCAGTGTGTGTGTGATCTGATATTTCAGGACTTTGCGGGTGGTGATTGGCGTGGTGGCTGTCTACATCCTGACTGTACTCAACACAGCCTTTGGCATCAAGTACCAGACAGTGCACGTCGTCGACCCCCTCACCAACACCTCCACCTTCATCTCCCGCCTCTCCCCCACCTACCTCCGCCACAGAACCCTCATCGACATTGTTTATAACTCCATGCTGCTCGTCATCCTCCCCTTTCTCTGCCTCCTCACTGTCACCGTCTGCACCACCGCCATCATCGTTCGGCTCAAAGTCTCTGCTGCATGGCGGCGGGAGACTGCGTCAAACGTGACGTCAGCGGAGAGACAGGACGTGTCAGTGACGCGGATGCTGGTGACGGTGTGCTGTGTTTACGTCACGTGTATGACGCCAACTGTGACGCGGCAGCTAGCAATCTTCGGTCGGGTGCCAGGCTTTTTGTACAGTGGTCACCTGTGTAATTTGTTCAGAGTTTCCTCTGCGATAACTCACCTGCTGGAACTTACAAACACTTCCTGCAATTTCCTCATCTACATCAAGCAGAGTTCTCGCTATCGGTCGGCTCTCAAGATGATGTGTCCCTGTCTTACCAAGAACCCCAGGAAAAAGACAGGCTGCAGCGGCTAGTGTCTCTCACTCCACTGACTGTCTTGACAGGTCTCACTTAGGAATGCAATGCCAAACTATATCAGATGTGCCATTAACGAAAGAACAGAAAACAAAAGCTGTACCAGTTTTGACGTATTCTCAATAAAGCGCATTAATGTAAAAACTTTCATCAGCAGTACGTGTGTAAATATTTCATAGTAGTTTAACTCATGCATTGACGTATTCATCATTGGATATATTAATCTATTTACTATCTTTAATCCATGTACAATCCTGCTGCCCTCCCACTGATCTCCCCCTCCTCTCTCTGTCCTTCCTGCCTCCCTTACTTCCTGTTTCTGTCTCTCTCTTCCGTCTGTCTGTGTGTCTGTCTCTGTCTTCCTTCCTGCCTGCAATACTTCCTGTTTCTGTCTCTCTCTTCTGTCTGTCTGTGTCTTACTTCCTTCCTGCCACCCTTACTTCCTGTTTCTGTCTCTCTCTTCCGTCTGTCTGTGTCTTCCTTCCTGCCTCCCTTATTTCCTGTTTCTCTCTCTCTCTCTCTCTCTCTCTCTCTCTCTCTTTTCCGTCTGTCTGTCTGTCTGTGTCTTCCTTCCTTCCTGCCTCCCTTACTTCCTGTTTCTGTCTCTCTCTTCCATCTGTCTGTTTCTTCCTTCCTTCCTGCCTCCCTTACTTCCTGTTTCTGTCTCTCTCTCTTCTGTCTGTCTGTCTGTCTGTGTCTTCCTTCCTTCCTGCCTCCCTTACTTCCTGTTTCTGTCTCTCTCTTCCGTCTGTCTGTCTGTCTGTGTCTTCCTCCCTTCCTGCCTCTTACTTCCTGTTTCTGTCTCTCTCTTCCGTCTGTCTCTCCGTCTGGGTGTCTGTCTGTTTGTCTCTGTCCTCCTCCTTCATACTTCCCTTCCTGTCCGCAAGTGCTCTGCGGCTCTCACTGTCGACTGCTTCTCCACTTACTGGAACTCAGGGCGCGAGCGTCTGGCTCTGCCGCCATATCACCAGTCGTTCTGACCATATCACCAGTCCCTCTGACCATATCACCAGTCCCTCTGACCATATCGCCAGTCCCTCTGATACCAGTCCCTCTGACCATATCACCAGTCCCTCTGATACCAGTCCCTCTGACCATATCACCAGTCCCTCTGATACCAGTCGTTCTGACCATATCACCAGTCGTTCTGACCATATCACCAGTCCCTCTGACCATATCACCAGTTCCTCTGACTATATTACCAGTCGTTCTGACCATATCACCAGTCGTTCTGACCATATCACCAGTCGCTGTGACTATATCACCAGTCGCCCTGACTATATCACCAGTCGCTGTGACTATATCACCAGTCGCCCTGACTATATCACCAGTCGCCCTGACTATATCACCAGTCGCTGTGACCATATTACCAGTCGCTGTGACCATATCACCAGTCCCTCTGACCATATCACAAGTCGCTCTGACCAATCGCGTCTCGAAGCACTATCCCGTTAACCAACACTCCTTTTCTTCTGGGGAAGTTTTATCGAGGTTGACATGACCACCGTGTCTTACCTGAGTTTCGCACACACACACACACACACACACACATCCCAAGACAAACAAACAAACTCGCACGAACGCACTTACGTGTGCTTAGAGAGAATACTATCCGTGGATATGTACATGCACGCATACCTGTATATCTACTATAAGTTTGCGGAGAAGAGATTGTCTTAAAAACAACAACAACAACACATCCTTTGCTTAGCGGATGTTGTGTAGCGAATATGGATAAGTCCGAACGCAGTGACGCCTCCTTGAGCTACTGAAACTGAAACTGAAACTGAAATACTGTCCGCCAATAAACCACTGTTTGTATATTACATCGTTGTGGGTGTAGCCCACCCCAATTATGCAGAAACGAACAGTCTGGAAAAGTCGTGTTCTCACGTCAAGGGACTTTGAACACCAACCTCCTACAAACACAGCTGATCATCAATGTTCATTTGAAAGAACTGTTGGTGCATGCGTTCCAACAGTGCACAGAAACGGATGGTCATCGATTGACACAAACATGAAGTAGGCCTGTGTGTGTGTGTGTGTGTGTGCGTGTGTGTGCGTGTCTGTGCGTGTCTGTGTGTGTGAGTGTGTGTGCACCCGCAAGATGCAGAAATGAGCAGTCATTAAGGTCCATATTATGTGAAACAAATCAAGAAGAAAAAAAAAACACAACAAAAACAACAACAACAACAAAACAAGCAAAAACACGGCAGCATGCACAGCCTACTAATTACTCTCTGTCCTACTTACAAAATGTGGGCAGAAACTGAGATCATTGAGAGCGCTTTTTTCACCTTTTCCATAAAAAAATAATGTAAAGCTTTACATTGTAATGTTGTGTGATTTATACTTGTAGATGGTGATGTTTTGTGATTGATATCTACATGGTAATGTTGCCTGACTAAACATTTACATGGTAATGTTGTCTGTTGCAAACATGCACATTGTACTGTTGTGTGATTGAAACATCTACCTGGTAATGATGTGTGATTGAAACTTCTACACTGTAATTGTGTGTGATTTAAAATATACGTGGTCACGGTGTATGATTTTAATCTATATTGATTGATTGATTGATTTTGATACTTATATAGCGCCTATTATCGGTCGGAGACCAAGCTCTAAGCGTTTTATAAACACGGGGTCATTTACACAACAGGCTGACAACCTGGGTAGAGCCAACGGATGGCTGCCACTGGGCGCTCATCATTCGTTTCCCGTGTCATTCAATCAAATTTCAGGCACGCACACATACACACTCAGACAGACATGTAACATTTTACGTGTATGGCCGTTTTTACCCCGCCATGTAGGCAGCCATACTCCGTTTTCGGGGTGTGGGGTGTGTATGCTGGGTATGTTCTTGTTTCCATAATCCACCGAACGCTGACGTGGATTACAGGATATTTAACGTACGTATTTGATCTTCTGCGTGCGTCTTCACACGAAGGAGTCTGCACATATGTTGACCTGGGAGACTGGAAAAATCTCCGCCCTTTACCCACCAGGCCCCTTCACCGAAATTCGAACCCGGGCCCTTCACATTGAAAGTCCAATGCTTTGACCATTTGGCTATTGCGCCCATGGTAATGGTGCGTGATTTAGACATCCACGTGGTAATGGTGCGTGATTTATACATCCACGTGGTAATGGTGCGTGATTTATACATCCACGTGGTAATGGTGTGTGATGGTGTGTGATTTATACATCCACGTGGTAATGGTGTGTGATGGTGTGTGATTTATACATCCACGTGGTAATGGTGTGTGATGGTGTGTGATTTATACATCCACGTGGTAATGATGTAATGGTGTGTGATCTATACATCCACGTGGTAATGGTGTAATGGTGTGTGATTTATACATCCACGTGGTAATGGTGTGTGATGGTGTGTGATTTATACACCCACGTGGTAATGGTGTGTGATGGTGTGTGATTTATACATCCACGTGGTAATGGTGTAATGGTGTGTGATCTATACATCCACGTGGTAATGGTGTAATGGTGTGTGATCTATACATCCACGTGGTAATGGTGCGTGATTTATACATCCACGTGGTAATGGTGTGTGATGGTGTGTGATTTATACATCCACGTGGTAATGGTGTGTGATGGTGTGTGATTTATACATCCACGTGGTAATGGTGTGTGATGGTGTGTGATTTATACATCCCTCTTGGTAATGGTGTGTGATGGTGTGTGATTTATACATCCCTCTTGGTAATGGTGTGTGATGGTGCGTGATTTATACATCCACGTGGTAATGGTGTGTGATGGTGTGTGATTTATACATCCACGTGGTAATGATGTAATGGTGTGTGATCTATACATCCACGTGGTAATGATGTAATGGTGTGTGATCTATACATCCACGTGGTAATGGTGTGTGATTTATACATCCACGTGGTAATGGTGTGTGATGGTGTGTGATTTATACATCCACGTGGTAAAGGTGTGTGATGGTGTGTGATTTATACATCCACGTGGTAATGATGTAATGGTGTGTGATCTATACATCCACGTGGTAATGATGTAATGGTGTGTGATCTATACATCCACATGGTAATGGTGTGTGATGGTGTGTGATTTATACATCCACGTGGTAATGGTGTGTGATTTATACATCCACGTGGTAATGGTGTGTGATGGTGTGTGATTTATACATCCACGTGGTAATGGTGTGTGATGGTGTGTGATTTATACATCCACGCGGTAATGGTGTGTCATTTAAACATGTACATCACATGATATGGCCCTGTACTGACAAAGCACACCCTGATACAGTGGCGTAATTAAAACAGTTCTTTTATTAAACCACGGTTGGTGAAAACCTTTTTTGACTTAGCCGAAAGTTAAATTTCTTTGAACTACGCCAAACGTGCCCTTTGCTAAATCAACAAGAACAGAACAAATGCACTTGTTTATATCATTAACAGAAACATTGTCCTGATCCAACAAAGCATAATGTCATAGTTTGCAAAATGTTCTTGGTACAGAGCGCACTTCTCATTATCCAGCTTTTTTTTCTTCATTC
This sequence comes from Babylonia areolata, assembly GCF_041734735.1. Classification (NCBI taxonomy): domain Eukaryota; kingdom Metazoa; phylum Mollusca; class Gastropoda; order Neogastropoda; family Buccinidae; genus Babylonia; species Babylonia areolata. The sequence goes on from NC_134891.1 coordinate 19,164,372, forward strand.
AGTGTAATTATAACCCAAAGGAAATTCACAGCAACACGGTTCATCTGTAATACAAATACGACTCGTTTTTCGAATTTGCTTCATCTAAAAGATCAACACACACACCATTCTCACTGTTTCCCATTCCAGTAAAAAATACAAAGGGCAATGGACATCGGATAATACTGTATAAAAAAAATCAGCTGTAAAGTCTAGCACTTGCTCCAACAGAAATGATGACCCAATCATATTGTCAACCACAGTGCTACCATTACTTGTGCACATCTAATAATCAGGATCACACCCTACGTTGTCAATAAAAACAACAACAAAAAAACAGCGATAATGTTTTACACATATCCAGGAAACGATAACCGTTATTGTTCGATCTTTGTCTTATGAAGTTCTTTGACAAGGTTGAACAAATTCTTCATAGCACTATTGAAACACGTCATAAAAAAGAACGATGTTAATTAAATTGGCGTACATCATTATCAACAATAAGATATTTTACACATATGCATTAAGGTCACCCATCAGAAGTATGTAACAATCGTCATATTTGTCTTTAAATCATAGGCCCTATAGTTCATTTTCTAACTCATCACAGTTCGATATTGCCATACTGTGAGCCCTGTGGCGGGACATGGATACTACCAACCAACCAGTCTCTTTCATGTCCCGTTACACATTTATTCAACAAAACCCATGGAACACTACCACCTGTTTAAGGTAAAACATGTAAATCATCAAACATACTACATTTCACTGCAACACCAATTCCGCGCGAACAACAGTTGGAAAGACAAGTACGGTTATAAAGCTTAATACCATAACCCAAATTTTCAAAACATGACACAAATGAATTATCTACACCACCAGTCTTTGTTTCGAAGAACACAATAGCCCCCCCCCCCCCTCCCACCCCCCGATAGATTTTCACCCTGAGCACACATACACGTCCAGACAGGACAAGAATTTGAACCCCAATCAAAAACCCCAGAGAGCAAGAGGCGCTTGGATGACGAGTCAGGAGCAGCACGTGCGCGCCTTGCGGTTGTGGGTACCTCCTTTGCCTATCCTGACTGTCCCCTGCCGTCTGCTAAGATCCACCCGGTTCTCTTGCCCTGCCTTCCACACACACTCCGCTACCTGTGCAAAAGTCTGCTCCACGTTCTGGCCAGTCTTAGCACTGAGCGCGTAGTGCCCTTCAATGCCCAGCCCCTTTTCCCCCACCTGACGCAGAGCCTGCACTTCCGCCTCAGTCAGCATGACGTCACTTCCTAAATCCAGTTTGGCGCCCACCAGAAAGACGAGAGCCTGGTTGTGGGCCAGGTGGTACTGCGCTTCCCTCAGCCAGTCAGCGACCTGGGCCCTCCTGTCCGCATCGTACACCACTAGCACGGCCTGGGCGTTCCGGAAGTAGGATGCGGTCAGGCTGCGGTACCTCTCCTGTCCTCCCGTGTCCCACAGGTCCATGGTGGCTACAGCGCCATCTGGCAGGGTCAGGGGGGTCAGGAGGGAGGCGGTGGAGAGGGTGGAGAGGGGGGAGTCCAGGAAGGTGCCTTTGGCCAGACGGTTGACCAGGCACGTCTTGCCCACGCCCGGAGGGCCCAGCAGCACGCACTTGAAGAACAAGGACCCGTCCTCCTGCCTCATGCTAGCCTCTGGCTACCTGGACACACACACAGGTCACACGGCAGGTGTGATGCACACACCATGTACACACTACAGGTGTAATGCACACACCATGTACACACACGTCACACTACAGGTGTAATGCACACACCATGTACACACAGGACACACTACAGGTGTGATGATGGACACACCAGGTACACACACAGGTCACACTACAGGTGTGATGATGGACACACCATGTACACACACAGGTCACACTACAGATGTGATGTATACACCAGGTACACACTACAGGTGTAATGCACACACCATGTACACACACAGGTATAATGCACACACCATGTACACACACAGGTCACACTACAGGTGTGATGATGGACACACCATGTACACACATATGTCACACTTCAGGTGTGATGCACACACCATGTACACACACAGGTCACACTACAGGTGTGATGATGGACACACCATGTACACACACAGGTCACACTACAGGTGTGATGATGGACACACCATGTACACACACAGGTCACACTACAGGTGTGATGATGGACACACCATGTACACACACATGACACACTACAGGTGTGATGCACACACCATGTACACACAGGTCACACTACAGGTGTGATGATGGACACACCAGGTACACACACAGGTCACACTACAGATGTGATGTATACACCAGGTACACACTACAGGTGTAATGCACACACCATGTACACACACAGGATATGCACCAACCATGTACACACACAGCAGGACTACGGGTGTGATGATGGACACATTCATGCACACAACACACTACGTGTGATGATGGACACAACATGACAAAAACAGGTCCATACATGTATTTGACACATATCCAGATACACGATAAACCATATTGTTGATTTTGTCTTATAAATGTCTTGACAAGGTGAACAATCTTCAACACTATGAAACACATAAGGTGATGATTGACAATTGGCTACATCATATCACACATAAGATATATTGACACACATTGCATAGCACCACACAGAAGTATGTAACAGATGTGATTGTCTAAATCATAGCCCTATAGTATTCAACTCATCACAGTTAAATTGCAATGGACCCTATGTGGACTGGTACTACCAACACAACAGTCTTTTCATGTCCCGTACACATTCTTCAACAAAACCTGGATCAACCTACACGTTGATCACTGTACGCCACCCTTACTCATCACACAACCCCTCGAGTCCGTGGAGTGTCTAATGACCACCTTAGTTCCTCAGTCAAATTAGGTTGCTGAACATCACCCTGTATAACGCCTCGCACATAATTGATGATGGTAATGGTGAAACCTGTAACAACGTCTCCTCGGTTGTATGGAAGAGTTAAGGAACATATGTAAACACATGAACAACTACATTTCACTGCAACACCAAATTCGCGCGACAACACAGTTGAAAACAAGTACGGTTTTATGCACAACCATAACCAAATTCAAACAACACAAATGGATGATACACCACCATTGTTTCAAACACAATAGCCCCCCTCCAGCCCGTGATTTTCACCTGACACACATACACGCCACAGGCACAAGGATGTTTGAACCCCAGTCAAACCCACAGAGCACAAGGCGTTGGATGACATCAAGTACACACGGTCGCACTTGCGATGTGTGTACCTCTTGTACCTGACTGTCCCCATGCTGTTGTAAGGACACACCGTTCCTCCACGGTTCACACACAGTGTAACTGGCAACAATCTCTCCACTTTCGCCATCTACAGGCGGTATGCCTCAATGACCACACCCTTTCCCACTGACAGAGTGAATCTCCACCAGTCAGTCAGCATGATCATCAAATCCAGGTTGGCGAAGAAGAACAACCATTGTGACCAGGACGGTCCCTCAGGTCAGCGACTGGGCCCATCCATGTACCACATCGTACACACTACAGGCTGGGTTGATGTAGGAGCGACAGTCTGCGAACATCCACTGCCTCCGTGTCACAGTCATGGGGCACACCATCTGGCAGCAGGTCAGGAGTAGGGTGAGAGGAGACACAGTGTGAGTCCACGAAGGTGCCCAACTACAGCGTCTTGACGAGGACCACCAAGACGCACAGACAGGTCACCTACGTCCTGTCATGCTATGGCTACCTGGACACACACAGTTCACACGGCAGGTGTGATGCACACACCATGTACACACTACAGGTGTAATGCACACACCATGTACACACACGTCACACTACAGGTGTAATGCACACACCATGTACACACAGGACACACTACAGGTGTGATGATGGACACACCATGTACACACACAGGACACACTACAGGTGTGATGATGGACACACCATGTACACACACAGGACACACTACAGGTGTGATGATGGACACACCATGTACTCACACAGGACACACTACAGGTGTGATGATGGACACACCATGTACACACACAGGTCACACTACAGGTGTGATGATGGACACACCATGTAAACACACAGGTCACACTACAGGTGTGATGATGGACACAACAGGTACACACACAGGTCACACTACAGGTGTGATGCATACACCAGGTACACACACAGGTCACACTACAGGTGTGATGCACACACCATGGACACACACAGGTCACACTACAGGTGTAATGCACACACCATGTACACACACAGGTCACACTACAGGTGTGATGATGGACACACTATGTACACACATATGTCACACTTCAGGTGTGATGCACACACCATGTACACACACAGGTCACACTACAGGTGTGATGATGGACACACCATGTACACACACAGGTCACACTACAGGTGTGATGATGGACACACCATGTACACACACAGGTCACACTACAGGTGTGATGATGGACACACCATATACACACACAGGTCACACTACAGGTGTGATGATGGACACACCATGTACACACACAGGTCACACTACAGATGTGATGGACACATCATGTACACACAGGTCACACTACAGGTGTGATGCACAATGATCTTCAATGTGCGTATTTGAGGGTTCAGACACTAGTAGGTCTGCACATGTGTTTACCTAGGACATCGAACAAAAATCCACCCTTACTCACCGGGTGCGGCGGGGGATCGAACACAGGAAACCTGGGCGAAAATTCAGTGCTCTGACCATAGGACCACCGCACCGTCACAGAGGGAGTCGTATTATCTTGCTTTTTTCTGCACGACGTGTGACTATAGTGAGAGTCGGTATTTCTCTGGGGGCAGAGAAATAATAATGATAATAATAATAATAATAGATACTTATATAGCACACTATCCAGAAATCTGCTTTACAAAAACGCTTTGTTAACATAAAACATCACATCTATGTTACATACACATACCAAAATGTGACTACACACACACACACACACACACACACACACACACACACACACACACTGCATACATACATTTTAACATACATGTGTATCTCGCAGCTACCCTAACACATATGCACACATAGGCAGGCACAAACTTACATAAACGCACGCACACACCATACACATTCATATACATGCATGTAGTTATGTACACATACATGTGTATACACACATAGTCAAGCACAGCTAACGCAAAGGAAGTGGACCTGCCACAATTGAACTTACTGCTGAGGGAAAAAGTATACACACATAGTCAAGCACAGCTAACGCAAAGGAAGTGGATCTGCCACAATTGAACTTACTGCTGAGGGAAAAAGTATACACACATAGTCAAGCACAGCTAACGCAAAGGAAGTGGACCTGCCACAATTGAACTTACTGCTGAGGGAAAAGGTGAGTTTTGAGACGAGATTTAAAAGATGCGAGGGGATCAGAATGGCATGAGAACAAGCAGGTGCGAACACCTAGCCAGACAAGGAAAAACCTGGTTTTCGCTGTGTACTTTGTTACATGATCACAGTGTTATTGTCAAGGTCGATCACCTGCTAGTGAGCCCATGTCTTATCTGTCTGTTTGTTTGGTTTTTTGTTTTTGTTTCTTGTCAGTCTGCCACACACACACACACACACACACACACGAAGAAAGACACAAAAAGAGAAACACACACAGACAGACATACAAACAGACAGACAGACAGACCGAGAAAGAAATCAACATGGAAACTTCTAAAGCACCTATCAGAGACCAAGCTCTAAGCTCTTTTGGACAACAGGCTACCTATCAATATAGAGTGCCTTCAGGTGCTCATCACTCTGTTTTTGTCATTCGGTCAGGCTTCAGTGTCACACACACACACACACACACACACACACACACACACACACACACACAATGTGTGTGTGTGTGTGTGTGTGTGTGTGTGTGTGTGTGTGTGTGTGGTGTGTGTGTGTGAGAGAGAGAGAGAGAGAGAGAGAGACAGACAGACAGACAGACAGACAGAGACAGAGATTTATGCTCAGAGTACCATGGACACCTTAACAAATATCGTTCTCTTTGCATCAGGTGTTATTAACAACAACAACAACAAACAAACTTAATCAAAAGTGACACTGCTTACCTCAGAAGTCTGACATTAACGCTTTCCTCCAAGGCTGACACACTGTCACTATGTGTAGCGCTAACACACTGACACTATCGGTAGCGCTGACATACTGTCAATATGATTTTATGCAGCGCTAACACAGTGACGATGTTTATAGCGCTGACACACCGTCAGTATGGGTGGCGTTGACACACTGACACTATGTGTAGCGCTGACACAGTAACGCAGGTACACAAACATTGTGGGTAGCGCTGTCTTCCTGAGAAACGGGTCCGTGTTTTCCTGGTCTCCTGCCTCGTCTCGATCTGGGTTCAAGGGTCAAGGTCAGGTGGAGGCTGTCGCTCAAGCCGAGCGGGTCCCATGCTATGCACGATAACTTCTGAGTGCCGGTGTGACGTGCTGGTTTACACGCCCCCCTCCCCCCCCCCCTCTTCCCCCTTCACTGTTTGTAATGTAGTGTGTGTGTGTGTGTGTGTGTGTGTGTGCGTGCGACAAGGAGAAAAATCTCTCGCCTTTGCTTTTTTCTCTGTATCTCAATGATTTAGAGTCGTATTTGGCTGAGCATAAGAGTCCATCTGTTGATCTTTTATTGAATGTTAACATTTCAGACTTGGATAGTTTACATGCGATTACTTGTACTCTTGTATGCAGATGACACAATTTTACTTTCGGCGAAAGAAAGATTACAACAGTCCTTAAATGTTTTTCACAAATATTGTTTAAAATGTAAACTAGTGGTTAATGTAAAGATAACTAAAGTGATGATGTTTAATTCTGCAAACAAGCTGAAGCTGGTTTTTAAGTTTGGTGATGCATGTTTGGATGTTGTCGATTCTTTCAAATATCTTGGTATCGAATTTAGTAGAAACGGAACGTTTTACAAAGCTAAAAAAAAAAAAAAGATTAATGAACAGGCTGAAAAAGCTATGTATTCGTTACTTCAATCAGCCAGACATCAAGATTTACCTTTACATATCGTTCTGGACATGTACCACTCCATGATTATTCCTATTTTGTTGTATGGTGCAGAAATACGGGGTTATGAAAATGCAGATATACTTGAAAAATTAGAATGGAATTTTTTGAAACGCTTGTTCAAACTGAACAGGAATACTATGACCCAAATTGTTTATGGAGAAACTGGTATTTATCCAATTAGTGGTTTTTTTCCCAGCTCTTTTGGGGGGCCGCAAAAGATTGTTTATTGTTGTTTATAGCTCAGCAGACTGTACAGGGCCATATCAGGACTGTCAGACTATACAAATGCTCACCCACGTCAAAACAAGTGTCGTATCTATAAAAAATGATAAATAAAAAATCACAGACGAACCTATTGAACCCAGTCTATGACACATTATCTTAACCATTTAGCTCCTTAGGGCAAATAAAACAGGCTGTGCTGAGGACATCAGCCCTTTCACGTAATCTATCATCCCCAGATCACAAAAAATCGTAAAAGAGAAAAAAAAATCAATACTTTAAAGCCAAACAAAAAATACATAAAAAGGCCAGGAAGGCAAATAACACTAGAATAGGCAGCTAGTGCCCATCCCACCTAATCGCCAGACGGCAAAACAGCACAGACAGTAAATCAGAGACTGCAGTGAAAGAGACAAAATGTCAAGGCTTGCTTAACAAAAGAAAGGGGAATGGACTGGGAAGACAGAAAAAGCAGATAACTGAACAGGAAGAAAAAAGGAAAAAGGCAGAAATAAAGAGAGCAACAGAAAAGACGAAATTTCTGGCACATAATTTCCTGGTGGGGATGGTATTTATCCCTGGCATCCCAACTACAAGGGGCCCAAAAGACAATTTAGGCCTGGAGAATAAAACTAAAAGAATACACATCCTGATCCCCACAACAACAAGATGTGCACTCACACACACACACACACACACACACACACACACACACACACACACACACACACACATACTGTAGCTTGATGAAGCCTTTTGTACACGAAAGTGTGTCTTCACAAGTGACTGAGAACGTTGATGTTTTTGACTTTTTGCATTCATTATCAGTTGTTTCGCTTGTCAGTTTAACGACTTCTCTTTTACGAAGTCCTTTAAGTAATTTCCTGTAACTGTATTTAGAGGGGTTTTTTTTGTTTGTTTGTTTGTTTGTTTTGTTTTTCTTTCAAATTTCACCCACATTTTTACCCTCATTTGCCCAGTTTCCCCAAACCCTCCATTCATCCACATCTCCCACCCCTTCTAACCGATAATACTCAGATGTATTCATTAATACTTTTACAAAATGTCTTCAATCACCGATATGTGTGACGGGACATTAAACAAAAATTCCTTCCTTCCTACACACACACACACACACACACGCGTTAACACCAGCAGCACATTCAAGACAAATTACAAGTCTAATGTACAGAATTCGTTTAAATGCCTTTCGTACAAAATTTTCTAAAAATATAAAATGTATATGCGGTAAGCAAATAACTGTAAGCCATCTACTCGTTCATTGTCCGAGCATAAGACATTTAATTCCAAAAGATGTAACTGATGACTTTTCTTCCAATATTTCATTAGCCACTGAAAAGATTTTGAGTGATTATTCATTGCTTAGAATGTTTTCGGAAATTTTAAACTCCAGTCCAGTTGGTATCCTCCTTTGATGTATTACAATTAATTAATGTTGTTATTTATATTTACATTGTTGTAGGTTAATACTTGTTGATATGCATATACATACTCCCCCCACCCCCCACGACATCTCATTCAATATACACCACAGTCTCTTTAGACTTTTTCTTATAATAATCTACCTTCCCTCTGATACATAACATGAACACTTTTTTACACTAATATTCACATGCACTCCCTTTCCTTTATCCACTACTTGACTTCCTTTCCGTCTAAAAACACTTATAGTGAATAGACGTTAAACTGAAGATAACACGTTAACAATGATGATTTATGGACTGTTAATTGTTGCTGATAGTCCAACCGACCGCACAGGGTCATATCAGGACTGTCAAACCACACAAATGCTCAACCGCGAAAACACAAACTGTCCCCCCCACCATCCCCCCCTCTTACCCCCCCTCACCCACCCCAGTGTGATTTACAACGCACTGTAAACCTCTCCGGTCCGGTACAACTTATCATCCCCTTCACACTTGTCCAGCATCTGAACAGCCCTCTCTTCTAAACGCTGATTTCCGAGGGTGGAAGTTTGGTGTTGCTTTGCTCTTTGTCACAACAGATTTCTCTGTGTGAGATTCGGGATGTGTTCTCTCCCCAGGGATGGCATGTTGATGTGTTCTCTCCCCAGGGATTGCATGTTGATGTGTTCTCTCCTCAGGGATTGCATGTTGATGTGTTCTCTCCTCAGGGATTGCATGTTGATGTGTTCTCTCCCCAGGGATAGCATGTTGATGTGTTCTCTCCCCAGGGATAGCCTGTTGCTGTGTTCTCTCCCCAGGGATAGCCTGTTGATGCGTTCTCTCCCCAGGGATAGCATGTTGATGTGTTCTCTCCCAAAGGATAGCATGTTGATGTGTTCTCTCCCCAGGGATTGCATGTTGATGTGTTCTCTCCTCAGGGATTGCATGTTGATGTGTTCTCTCCCCAGGGATAGCATGTTGATGTGTTCTCTCCCCAGGGATAGCATGTTGATGTGTTCTCTCCCCAGGGATTGCATGCTGCTGTGTTCTCTCCCCAGGGATAACATGTTGATGTGTTCTCTCCCCAGAGATAGCATGTTGATGTGTTCTCTCCCAAGAGATAGCATGTTGATGTGTTCTCTCCCAAGGGATAACATGTTGATGTGTTCTCTCCCCAGGGGATAACATGTTGATGTATTCTCTCCCCAGGGATAACATGTTGATGTGTTCTCTCCCCAGGGATAGCATGTTGCTGTGTTCTCTCCCCAGGGATAGCATGTTGATGTGTTCTCTCCCCAGGGATTGAATGTTGCTGTGTTCTCTCCCCAGGGATTGCATGTTGCTGTGTTCTCTCCCCAGGGATTGCATGTTGATGTGTTCTCTCCCCAGGGATTGCATGTTGCTGTGTTCTCTCCCCAGGGATAGCATGTTGATGTGTTCTCTCCCCAGGGATAGCCTGTTGCTGTGTTCTCTCCCCAGGGATAGCCTGTTGATGTGTTCTCTCCCCAGGGATAGCATGTTGATGTGTTCTCTCCCAAAGGATAGCATGTTGATGTGTTCTCTCCCCAGGGATAGCATGTTGATGTGTTCTCTCCCCAGGGATAACATGTTGATGTGTTCTCTCCCCAGAGATAGCATGTTGATGTGTTCTCTCCCAAGGGATAGCATGTTGATGTGTTCTCTCCCAAGGGATAACATGTTGATGTGTTCTCTCCCCAGGGATAGCATGTTGATGTGTTCTCTCCCAAGGGATAACATGTTGATGTGTTCTCTCCCCAGGGGATAACATGTTGATGTGTTCTCTCCCCAGGGATAGCATGTTGCTAAAGTGCAGTGAAACCCTTCTTTCTCTGCCTAAAAGTGTATTTGTTTTCCTATCAAAGTGGGTTTTACTGCAGAATATTGCCAGGGATAACCCTTTTGTTGTTGTGTGTTCTTTTACGTGCACAAAGTGCATGCTACACATGACCTCCGTTTAATGTCTTAGCTGAAGTGTCACACAAACCTTGGACAAGATGGAATCCTGACTGTACGCGCTAAGATGGAGGGTGTTATTGCAGGACGATCTCTCCAGGAATCCTGACTGTACGCGCTAAGATGGAGGGTGTTATTGCAGGACGATCTCTCCAGGAATCCTGACTGTACGCGCTAAGATGGAGGGTGTTATTGCAGGACGATCTCTCCAGGAATCCTGACTGTACGCGATAAGATGGAGGGTGTTATTGCAGGGTGATCTCTCCAGGAATCCTGACTGTACGCGCTAAGATGGAGGGTGTTATTGCAGGACGATCTCTCCAGGAATCCTGACTGTACGCGCTAAGATGGAGGGTATTATTGCAGGACGATCTCTCCAGGAATCCTGACTGTACGCGATAAGATGGAGGGTGTTATTGCAGGGTGATCTCTCCAGGAATCCTGACTGTACGTGCTAGGATGGAGGGTGTTATTGCAGGGTGATCTCTCCAGGAATCCTGACTGTACGCGATAAGATGGAGGGTATTATTGCAGGACGATCTCTCCAGGAATCCTGACTGTACGCGATAAGATGGAGGGTATTATTGCAGGACGATCTCTCCAGGAATCCTGACTGTACGTGCTAGGATGGAGGGTGTTATTGCAGGGTGATCTCTCCAGGAATCCTGACTGTACGCGCTAAGATGGAGGGTGTTATTGCAGGGTGATCTCTCCAGGAATCCTGACTGTACGCGCTAGGATGGAGGGTGTTATTGCAGGGTGATCTCTCCAGGAATCCTGACTGTACGTGCTAAGATGGAGGGTATTATTGCAGGGTGATCTCTCCAGGAATCCTGACTGTACGTGCTAGGATGGAGGGTGTTATTGCAGGGTGATCTCTCCAGGAATCCTGACTGTACGTGCTAGGATGGAGGGTGTTATTGCAGGACGATCTCTCCAGGAATCCTGACTGTACGCGCTAAGATGGAGGGTGTTATTGCAGGACGATCTCTCCAGGTATCCTGACTGTACGTGATAAGATGGAGGGTATTATTGCAGGACGATCTCTCCAGGAATCCTGACTGTACGTGCTAGGATGGAGGGTGTTATTGCAGGGTGATCTCTCCAGGAATCCTGACTGTACGTGCTAGGATGGAGGGTGTTATTGCAGGGTGATCTCTCAAGGAATCCTGACTGTACGTGCTAGGATGGAGGGTATTATTGCAGGACGATCTCTCCAGGAATCCTGACTGTACGCGCTAAGATGGAGGGTATTATTGCAGGACGATCTCTCCAGGTATCCTGACTGTACGCGCTAAGATGGAGGGTGTTATTGCAGGACGATCTCTCCAGGAATCCTGACTGTACGTGCTAAGATGGAGGGTGTTATTGCAGGACGATCTCTCCAGGTATCCTGACTGTACGCGCTAAGATGGAGGGTATTATTGCAGGACGATCTCTCCAGGAATCCTGACTGTACGCGATAAGATGGAGGGTGTTATTGCAGGACGATCTCTCCAGGTATCCTGACTGTACGCGCTAAGATGGAGGGTGTTATTGCAGGACGATCTCTCCAGGTATCCTGACTGTACGCGATAAGATGGAGGGTATTATTGCAGGACGATCTCTCCAGGTATCCTGACTGTACGTGCTAGGATGGAGGGTATTATTGCAGGACGATCTCTCCAGGAATCCTGACTGTACGCGCTAAGATGGAGGGTGTTATTGCAGGACGATCTCTCCAGGAATCCTGACTGTACGCGATAAGATGGAGGGTGTTATTGCAGGGTGATCTCTCCAGGTATCCTGACTGTACGTGCTAATATGGAGGGTGTTATTGCAGGACGATCTCTACACTTCACGCCGTTCATTGGTGGTGATTTCATTCAAACATGTTTGTTGAAGACGTTTAGTCCTTAAAGGAACATGTTTGGTGAAGACGTTTCGTCCTTACGTGAACATGTTTGTTGAACACGTTTAGTCCTTACGGGAACATGTTTGTTCAAGACATTTCGTAATTACGTGAACATGTTTGTTGAAGACGTTTAGTCCTTAAGGGAACATATTTGTTGAAGACGTTTCGTCCTTACGTGAACATGTTTGTTGAAGACGTTTAGTCCTTAAGGGAACATTTGTTGCAGACGTTTAGTCCTTACGTGAACATGTTCGTTGAAGACGTTTAGTCCTTAATGGAACATGTTTCTTCAAGACGTTTCGTCCTTAAGGGAACATGCTTGTTGAAGACGTTTAGTCCTTAAGGGAACATGTTTCTTCAAGACGTTTCGTCCTTACGTGAACATGTTTGTTGAAGACGGTTAGTCCTTACGTAAACATGTTTGTTGAAGACGTTTCGTCCTTAAGGGAACATGTTTGTTCAAGACGTTTAGTGTTTACGGGAACACGTTTGTTCAAGACGTTTCGCAATTACGTGAACATGTTTGTTGAAGACGTTTCGTCCTTAAGGGAACATGTTTGTTCATGACGTTTCGTCCTTACGTGAACGTGTTTGTTGAAGACGTTTCGTCCTTAAGGGAACATGTTTGTTCATGACGTTTCGTCCTTAAGGGAACATGTTTGTTGAAGACGTTTAGTCCTTACGTGAACATGTTTGTTGAAGACGATTCGTCCCTACGTGAATATGTTTGTTGAAGACGTTTAGTCCTTCATGGAACATGTTTGTTGAAGACATTTTGTCCTTCAGGGAACATGTTTGTTGAAGATGTTTAGTCCGCACGTGAACATGTTTGTTGAAGACGTTTAGTCCTTAAGGGAACATGTTTGTTGAAGACGTTTAGTCCTTAAGGGAACATGCTTATTGAAAACGGAAAGAAAGTGGCTGTACCATGTAGCAAGTTCATGTCAGGGTCGGTGCACTGGTAAGCATAAAAAATAAGCCAACATATATCAGACAGAAAAAACCGTATCAAACGTTATGCAACTGCGGAACGACATATGCAGGGCTGTGACTGCATCTGGTGATTTTTATACCTTTCTTTGACCATGTTAGACATACTGGAAAGTGATCACTAAGGCCAGATACAGGAACAGAGGCTTCTACGACATTGCTATGTTAGTTACGTAGATGTGATCGATTAGTGTTTCAGAGAGAAGCGTCTTCCTTGTGGTATTTACAGTCTGTGTTAAATCACACATTTCAGTGATTCCCTTCCAATTATCATGTGGTTTTAACAAATCAATGTAAAAATCACCAAGCAAAATAATTTCGGTGGAATAGTTAGTTGCATATTCCATCATGTGCTCAAAGCGATCAAGCCTCTCAACCCTTTCTTCGGGATTTCTGTAAAGAATCATATATGGATTGGCTTGGTCCCTTTTAAGCGAATCTATAATTAAATGCATTCTGTTTCAATATTCATCAAAAATACTAACTCTTTTGTAATTTACAGACTGATGAACATAATCTACCAATCCTGTTTCCAGTTTAACTGTGGCATCACGCCTGATGAGCTGGTATCCTGGAACAGATATCACATTGTCTGAAACAACATCAGATAATCGTGATTCGGAAAAGGCAAAAACATGAAAGCAATCACCAGAATTGGAAAGAATGAGGGAAATGTCTGATATATTGTTCAGCATATGACACATAATAAGGCATCCTATTCTAAATCCAGGTTTAGGGGTGTTGGAGCAGTTCTCCATAATTAGTGTTGATACCATCACAGGGCAAATGCAAGTGGTGAATGTCCTGTACAAACACAATAACACTAACAACAATACAAGTTATTCTAAATAAAACATTCAAATATCAATACAACGGTTAAGTTTGTACAAAGGCAAGACTCACTTGTGACTGAGAGTAAAACACACAAGCTTTTTATGTATTGAGTATAATTTCAAAATGTAATGTTTAAGATGAGAAAGAACAGTTTAAAGCAAATTAAGTCCCCTAGCATTGATTACAGAGTAATTTCACTTCTTTACTATCTGCACCAAAACGTTTGCAAAATAAATAAAACTTCCATACTTAGCAAAAGAAGTTCCTGTTTGAACAAAAAATGATAATGATGACTGCTCTTGTTGTTAGGTCAGAATATAAAATCAAAGTGCCAAGTTTAGAGAATACAAAAAATATAAATATAACAGTAAATGCAGTTTGCATATAATTAGGCTTCATTATTTATTTTTTGTGCCCATCCCAGAGGTGCAATATTGTTTTAAACAAGATGACTGGAAAGAACTGAATTTTTCCTATTTTTATGCGTAATTTCGTGTCAACTGACAAAGTATTTGCAGAGAAAATGTCAATGTTAAAGTTTACCACGGACACACACACACACACACACACACACACACACACACACAGAGAGAGAGAGAGAGAGAGAGAGAGAGAGAGAGAGACAACCGATCACCGGGTTAAAACATAGACTCACTTTGTTTACACAAGTGAGTCAAAAATGGAAAGGTTTAAGTACAGACACGTGACACTAACTGTTCACGCAGCTGTAAACAAGACAGAGAGTTACGTGCAGTCCGAGTGTGAACACTGGCCTGAACTGGCAATGAATAAATCACAACAAATGAACGACCTGGAATACATTCTTTTAGTTTAACATTATTTTACCAGAAGGTTAATGAAACAAGACATAAATAACGCACGATTATCACTCTGTTTTATGTAGAGCATAATAGTGTCAGTCTTTTATATGCCGCAATGTCACAGGCCGTATGTATGACACACAGGCGTAGTCATACAGTACACAGTAAATGTCAGTGTCTGTTAGCAGCCCGATATTCCATGAGCGTTCGTTTATTTATTTATAGTCTGTTCATCTAAGATGATATTATTAGACTGAAAATAAATGATATTACTATCATCATTTGGATTATTATAATTTCTATCATAATGATAATTGTTATTATTAATTAGAAATTGACATTTCTGTATATTCGAACGTAAAGGAGGGTGGTTGAGGTGGAAGGGAGGGCCGGGGGTGAGGGGGGGGGGGGCAAGGAGGAGGGGACTAAGAAAGGAAGAGACAGACACACAGACAGACAGACAGACAAACAGAGAGAGAACAGAATGTGGAAAAGATAGAGTAAAAAATCTAAAATGGAGAGGGTGAGTGTCAGTGATTGGAGAAAGAAAAAACAATATTGGAAGGGTGTGTGTGAGAGGCGAGACGGGGGAAGCGGGATTAGGACAAAAAATTATCAATAATCAAATATTGTATGCACTACTTCTGCAGATCATTATTTGAAAAGAGGTTCATGTGGGAACCTACAATAAACAACCAACTGGACTATTTAACACATAGCTAGCTAACTTTGATAAAGAACAGTTTGAAATATATAACTTTTTCCAAAAAATGTTACAATTTGAAACTGATAACACGTGTTCCGCAATTTCTGGAGGCAAAAAAGGTTTCATTACTAAACAGTGGGTTAAAACGTGCTCTACCGTTAAACGTCCTTTGCAAATGCATTCAATATTTTCACAATATTTTGTGTGGGGGGCATTTAGTAATAACCTAAATGCCATGCTCTTAACAGCCCTGCCAGTTCTTTTAGCATTTAATAAGGCAGAAGTGTTAACTTCTAAAGACATAAAGGAATTTTGCATATTTCTTTCAACAATATTACACATTTCAGATGATGATAAACGATGAGGAAGTTCAATTGCATTTAAAGCGTTTTTAGCTCCAAGCTTTGCAGATGCTCTGCACATTCATTGGAGAAAAGCCCACAGTGTGAGGGAATCCAGTACATTTCAATATTAGTTCTTCTCATTTGAATACAGTGAATCAAAAATCTTATTTCAAAAATGATGTTATAACTAATGTTCGTACAACCTGATTTGATAGACTGCAGAACTGATTTTGAATCGACACACACAAAATAAAACATTAATCAAGTTTAGGGGCAGATCAATTAGATATGTTAATGCCATAAGGACGGCAATTAATTCAGCTGTAAAAATTGAGAAGCCCTTTCCAATATGATATGACTTTTCAATTTTCAAAGCAGGATATTCCATGACTACCACGATGGCATCAGTCGTCGACGATCTCGGTCGTACACCAGCTGTGTGCACACTGACCAACAGGTGGTGAGTGACAGGAAGACGAGAGACAGACAGACAGACAGACAGACAGACAGAGAGTGGTGGAGAGGGGGGGGGGGGGCAACAGGGAATACATAATAAAAATCAGGTCATACAGATAAGTCGATTTTTTTTTTATTTCGGAAGATATCATCAATAAGTCAAGAAGAACGAAACACACGACAACATCACTTTCAATGCAGTCACTGCAAAATGCCAAGGCAAATGTGATCATAGCTTGTTCTAAGGGAACGGAGAAAGAGAGATGAGACAGAGACAGTGAGAGACGGACAGAGAGCGACAGAGACAGAGAGGAGAGAGACAGAAACACAAGGTGTGGAAGGTGAGGAACAGAAAGGCGACAGATGGACTTCATGTCTGATCTGATCCACCATGTCATGAAATGATTGTCAACGTGAACACTGCACAGCACCTTGAAGACAACCTGCATCATGCGTGGTCTGATACACCGCGTCATGAAATGATTGTCAACGTGAACACTGCACAACACCTTGAAGACAACCTGCACCATGCGTGGTCTGATTCACCGTGTCATGAAATGATTGTCAACGTGAACACTGCACAGCACCTTGAAGACAACCTGCATCATATATGGTCTGATCTACCGTGTCATGAAATGATTGTCAACGTGAACACTGCACAGCACCTTGAAGACAACCTGCATCATATATGGTCTGATCTACCGTGTCATGAAATGATTGTCAACGTGAACACTGCACAGCACCTTGAAGACAACCTGCACCATGCGTGGTCTGATTCACCGTGTCATGAAATGATTGTCAACGTGAACACTGCACAGCACCTTGAAGACAACCTGCATCATACATGGTCTGATTCACCGTGTCATGAAATGATTGTCAACGTGAACACTGCACAACACCTTGAAGACAACCTGCACCATGCGTGGTCTGATACACCGTGTCATGAAATGATTGTCAACGTGAACACTGCACAGCACCTTGAAGACAACCTGCATCATATATGGTCTGATCTACCGTGTCATGAAATGATTGTCAACGTGAACACTGCACAGCACCTTGAAGACAACCTGCACCATGCGTGGTCTGATTCACCGTGTCATGAAATGATTGTCAACGTGAACACTGCACAGCACCTTGAAGACAACCTGCATCATACATGGTCTGATTCACCGTGTCATGAAATGATTGTCAACGTGAACACTGCACAACACCTTGAAGACAACCTGCACCATGCGTGGTCTGATTCACCATGTCATGAAATGATTGTCAACGTGAACACTGCACAGCACCTTGAAGACAACCTGCATCATACATGGTCTGATACACCGTGTCATGAAATGATTGTCAACGTGAACACTGCACAGCACCTTGAAGACAACCTGCACCATGCGTGGTCTGATCACCCGTGTTATGAAATGATTGTCAACGTGAACACTGCACAACACCTTGAAGACAACCTGCATCATACATGGTCTGATCACCCGTGTCATGAAATGATTGTCAACGTGAACACTGCACAGCACCTTGAAGACAACCTGCACCATGCGTGGTCTGATCTACCGTGTCATGAAATGATTGTCAACGTGAACACTGCACAGCACCTTGAAGACAACTTGCCTCATGCGTGGTCTGATCACCCGAGTTATGAAATGATTGTCAACGTGAACACTGCACAACACCTTGAAGACAACCTGCACCATGCGTGGTCTGATTCACCGTGTCATGAAATGATTGTCAACGTGAACACTGCACAGTACCTTGAAGACAACTTGCCTCATGCGTGCGTTTGTTCGTTTGTCGCTATCGTCGTCGTCGTTGTTATTGTTGTTGTTGTTGTTGTTTTTCTTCTTCGTCGTCGTCGTCCTCGTTGTTGTTGTTGTTGTTTCTAAGAAGTGTGTGACATATTCCACACAACACAAGCCCGAACAGAACAGATGGGGAATAGTGATGCCGAATCCGGGCGGCGTTGAACGTCTGATGTATTCTCCATCAGTGGTCAGGCTTTCTAGGCCCTGCTTCGGCATGCTGTTGCATCCTTGGGAAAGGCACTTTACTCCGAATTCCCTGACTCCACCCAGCTGTGAGCGGGGTACCTGGTTTCCGTTGGGGAAGTTCAAGAAGCGGAAGGAGAGGATTGGGCCCCGCCTTCCTGTATCCAGCTCTGGACACGGCTAATATCAATTCTCGGCCTCTACGGACGCACAAAAAGTTGAGATGCCTTCAACATTGCTTTCACCTGTTACGGCAGCGTTGTAATTACATGTAGGAGAGAGCCTCACGCTATGCCTGTATGACGTGTCGAGTATTCAGACATCTCGTTATGGCAGTAAACCATCCCCACACCAAGCGATCTGGGAACATTTCTGATGCTCTGCTGTTTTCTGTCTCATCTGCGGGAAACCTCACAGCGCAGTGACTCCTGAAAGCGACCCACGAGTGTGACAACAAGGACAGGAAGGAAATATAATGCCGACATGTGATATACATTCATTACATAATTCATGAATATGTATATTATATATATATATATATATATATATAGAGAGAGAGAGAGAGAGAGAGAGAGAGAGAGAGAGAGTATGATAAATAGAATTGTGCAATCAACAACCATCTACCTGAAGTTCTAGTCGTCAGCCCCATCTACATGTAATGTGCAGCTTCTGTTCAAACGCGCGCGCGCGTGCGCACGCTTGTGTGCGTGCGTGCGTGCGTGCGTGTGTGTGTGTGTGTTTGTGTGCGCGTATGTGCGTGCGTACATGTGTGTGTGTGTGTGTGTGTGTGTGTGTGTGTGTGTGTGTGTGCAGTGCGTGCATGTTTGAGTATGCACAAGCTTTTATATTGATATGCACTTGTATGTATCCTAATTTGTACTGTATCTGTGTTTGTGTATGATTTTCGATTTATGTTCGTACCTTGTTATGTACTACTCCCCTCCCCCCTCCCCCCGCCGCCCAATGTTCCTTGTGACCCCGGTACACTTGGTAATAAAGACATATTCTATTCTATTCTATTCTATTCTATATATATATATATATATATATAATTATGTATATATGTGTGTGTGTGTGTGTGTGTGTGTGTGTGTGTGTGTGTGTGTGTGTGTGTGCAAAGAAGAAACAAACTAAACAGAAAAAGCCAAAGTAACACATTGACGTCATACAAGATCTCGCCAAAAAAGGATAGTAAATAACATGTTGCCAAAGACAAACAGGTTGTCAAACCAAACTGACATGTCACAAATCATTGGAAGGTTTTGAAACGTGATTGCGACTATACTACTCAAAGACAAACCACAGCCACACGTCACAAGAATATCAACATGGCTTCATGGCACCATTGGACACATTTTGATATCCAATCCGCTGTACAAGTAATTATTGTTCAGCACACGTCAAAATAAACACACATAAAACAATGTTTGTTTTAACTCTCTCCATACGAACGGCGAAAGAGACGACGTTAACAGCGTTTCACCCCAATTACCATCATCAAAATATTGCAAGTGGAAGGCTCTTATACTGAAGAGGTGAATGTTGACAAAGAATACCACAATTCTTACGACGGAAGCTAAAGGTTGGGTCATTCAGACACCCACTGGACATCCGAGGGGTCTGTGTAGAGGAGAAGAGAGGACTGGCCGTACTGAGTGAGTTAAAACAAAATGGGCAAGGGCAGTTGGACAATGGAGGGTGCGTCGAGAAGTGTAGTGTTGCGTGCTTACATCCACACAACATCCAGGAACACAGTTTGTGCGACTTTGATGTGCGGAATGTGCAGCCTAGTTTCTGTGTTGGTTCTAATTATTCAACCTTTTGAACATGAGGGTTTGAACAAACGACGAAGAATTGATGCTAGCGTTTCTACATTCTGCTACACGACTCCATTAGAAAATGTTCCACAAACTGGAAGAGCTGTGCGTGTACCATATGCATAGATTGAAGTTGATGCTGGCTTCACAGCAATCAGGGCTCAATGCTCCGAACTGTTTGTTCATCAGTGATATTAACTGAAGAGCCGGTATCAGAGTCAGGGAAGTGGGTGACATTAACTGAAGAGGCGGTATCAGAGTCAGGGAAGTGGGTGACATTAACTGAAGAGCCGGTATCAGAGTCAGGGAAGTGGGTGACATTAACTGAAGAGCCGGAATCAGAGTCAGGGAAGTGAATGACATTAACTGAAGAGCCGGAATCAGAGTCAGGGAAGTGAATGACATTAACTGAAGAGCCGGTATCAGAGTCAGGGAAGTGAGTGACATTAATTGAAGAGCCGGAATCAGTGTCAGGGAAGTGAGTGACCATCAAATGGTCACACTGATGTCGGGTGCCGTGCTGGTTTTGTCTGTCACACCCAGGGAGAAAACAAAGAAAGCCGCAGCATCTTGCAGTTTGAGACAGAGGCAGTTTGATTACCGACCACACGGACTGCTGAGTAGGAGTGGGAGGGGGAAGGGGGTGGGGTGGGGTGGGGGTGATGTAGGGGGGCGGGGGGCGGAGGGGGAGGGGTTTGCGGGGGGTGGGTTGGAGGGGTAGTAGAACGTCATATTCCCAGACATCGACAATACCCAGCACACAGTCTGCTGCAGAAGCACGAAGATGTTTCACACACACACTGACGTTCGACACGCCAAACGCTGACATTTGTTCAAGGCGCACAACACCACACGCCAAACACCATTATGCCTGTTCCACAGGACAGACACCAGAAGGGTTCCTGATGTGCACAGGCAGCAGGTGATCGACGCTTGAAAAGCTGGCAGTGTGCTGCAGGCATCAGGAGAACGTGGATGTCCACTGCTTCAGAGAGAGGTGCTGTGCAGAGACAGGGGCGGGAGTGTTGACAGGATGGGTCAGACAGTGACGTGTACACACACGGCAGGCAATGACGTCAGTGTCACCAGTCACCATGCCGGCAGTTTGGAAGCACGCAGGCCTGTCACTGAGGACGGTGACACTGTGTGAAACCGCTCGCTGCACGTCTGTTGAGCGTTTCTCTTGTGTCTGTTGAACTTTTCCATTGCGTGAATCTGTCGAGCTTTTCCCCACCAGTCTGTTGAGCTTTTCCCTCCAGTCTGTTGAGCTTTTTGCCTCGTGTCTGTGGGTTTCCGTCACGACACGCGGCTGTTGACAGGAAGTGACGTCATTACATGGCTCGTACATCACAGTCACTGGACTCTTCAATCTTTCACGCATCTCACCATTCATGTACATTACTCTTACTGCCTCCCGTCACACTTCATAGAGAAACCTTTCGCTGAATAGCGCGCACACACACACACACACACACACACACACACACACACACACGCATGCACATACACACTTTCACACCCCTTATTATCCACTCGTTCGCGCGCGCGCGCACACACACACACACACACACAGGTCACACATAGACTCTCGCACATGTACACACACACACACACACACACACACACACACACAGGTCACACACAGACTCTCGCACACGTGCACACACACACACACACACACACACACACACACACCAAACACATTGCCAAGTAAACATGGACATCAATGAAGTTTGATACGTAACTCACGTAATGGGAGACAAAGACATGACTACAACGACCACACAACAGCCGGGATTAAAAAAAAAAAAAATGCAAGCAAGCAAACCGAAAGTGAGAGGGAAACATAGAGACAAAGACAGACAGACAGACAGACAGAGAAACACACGGAGATAGATACACAGACAGAACACAGGCAGAGACAGACAACACGAATGTAAATTTGCTCGAGCAGACTGTATAGAGTTGGAAGATGTGATTCCAGACCAGACTGCCGTACCAGCCAGCCTTGGAGCGGGGGCAGTCGTCCGTGAGAACACGCAGCAAGTACTCTCCCGTGTGGCCTTGGGACCGGCAGAAAGCCACGGCCAAGTAGTAGCCAGGGTCAAGGTCGAGGCGTGCCGTGACTTCCCGCATTTCCGGTTCTCCCAGCACTTCCTCTATCAGCGGGAGTCGGGAAATGTGGCGTTTGTCTTCCCTCTCTCCACCTTTACACTGCAACCCGTCACAACCCGTCACACTCTTTACACTGCAACTTGTCACACTGTTTACACTGCAACCCGTCACAACACGTCACACTGTTTACACTGCAACCTGTCACACTGTTTACACTGCAACCCGTCACAGCACGTCACACTGTTTACACTGCAACCTGTCACACTGTTTACACTGCAACCCGTCACAGCACGTCACACTGTTTACACTGCAACCTGTCACACTGTTTACACTGCAACCCGTCACAACGCGTCACACTGTTTACACTGCAACCTGTCACACTGTTTACACTGCAACCCGTCACAACCTGTCACACTGTTTACACTGCAACCTGTCACACTGTTTACACTGCAACCCGTCACAACGCGTCACACTGTTTACACTGCAACCAGTCACACTGTTTACACTGCAACCCGTCACACTGTTTACACTGCAACCTGTCACACTGTTTACACTGCAACCTGTCACAACCTGTCACACTCTTTACACTGCAACCTGTCACACTCTTTACACTGCAACCCGTCACACTCTTTACACTGCAACCCGTCACAGCACGTCACACTCTTTACACTGCAACCTGTCACACTCTTTACACTGCAACCCGTCACAGCACGTCACACTCTTTACACTGCAACCTGTCACACTCTTTACACTGCAACCCGTCACAGCACGTCACACTGTTTACACTGCAACCCGTCACAGCGCGTCACACTGTTTACACTGCAACCTGTCACACTGTTAACACTGCAACCCGTCACAGCGCGTCACACTGTTTACACTGCAACCCGTCACAACGCGTCACACTGTTTACACTGCAACCTGTCACACTGTTTACACTGCAACCCGTCACAACCTGTCACACTGTTTACACTGCAACCCGTCACAACACGTCACACTGTTTACACTGCAACCTGTCACACTCTTTACACTGCAACCCGTCACAACACGTCACACTGTTAACACTGCAACCCGTCACAACACGTCACACTGTTAACACTGCAACCCATCACAACACGTCACAACATTTACACTGCAACCCGTCACACTGTTTACACTGCAACCCGTCACAACACGTCACACTCTTTACACTGCAACCTGTCACACTGTTTACACTGCAACCCGTCATAGCACGTCACACTGTTTACACTGCAACCCGTCACAACGCGTCACACTCTTTACACTGCAACCTGTCACACTGTTTACACTGCAACCCTTCACAGCGCGTCACACTGTTTACACTGCAACCTGTAACACTGTTTACACTGCAACCCGTCACAACCCGTCACACTGTTTACACTGCAACCTGTCACACTGTTTATACTGCAACCCGTCACAACACGTCACACCCTTTACACTGCAACTTGTCACACTGTTTACACTGCAACCCGTCATAGCACGTCACACTGTTTACCCTGCAACCTGTCACACTGTTTACACTGCAACCCGTCACAGCACGTCACACTGTTTACACTGCAATCTGTCACACTGTTTATACTGCAACCCGTCACAACACATTACACTCTTTACACTGCAACCTGTCACACTGTTTACACTGCAACCCGTCACAGCACGTCACACTCTTTACACTGCAACCTGTCACACTGTTTACACTGCAACCCGTCACAACACGTCACACTGTTTACACTGCAACCTGTCACACTGTTAACACTGCAACCCGTCACAACCCGTCACACTGTTTACACTGCAACCTGTCACACTGTTTACACTGCAACCCGTCACAGCACGTCACAATCTTTACACTGCAACCTTTCACACTGTTTATACTGCAACCCGTCACAACACGTCACAATCTTTACACTGCAACCTGTCACACTGTTTATACTGCAACCCGTCACAACACGTCACACTCTTTACACTGCAACCTGTCACACTGTTTATACTGCAACCCGTCACAGCACGTCACACTGTTTACACTGCAACCTGTCACACTGTTTACACTGCAACCCGTCACAACCCGTCACACTGTTTACACTGCAACCTGTCACACTGTTTACACTGCAACCCGTCACAACGCGTCACACTGTTTACACTGCAACCCGTCACAACCTGTCACACTGTTTACACTGCAACCCGTCACAACCTGTCACACTGTTTACACTGCAACCTGTCACAACCTGTCACACTGTTTACACTGCAACCTGTCACATTCTTTACACTGCAACCTGCCACACTGTTTACACTGCAACCCGTCACAACAAGTCACACTGCAACCCGTCACAACAAGTCACACTGTCTACACTGCAACCCACAACAACCCGCCACACTGTTTACACTGCAACCCACAACAACCCGCCACACTGTTTACACTGCAACCCACAACAACCCGCCACACTGTTTACACTGCAACCCGTCACACTGTTTACACTGCAACTACAATGGTAAGGAGGAGGAGAAGAAAAAGAAGAGAAAGAGGAAGTCATCATCATCACCGTCATCATCATCATCATGTTCATGGTGATAATGGCTATAACGATAACAACGACGACAATTCTGCTGTTGCTGCTCCTCCTGCTGCTGCTGATGATGGTGATCATGGTGGTGGTGGTGATGATGATGATGATGGTGATGATGATGATGGGACTGAAATACAATGGTCAACACCAGGGTACTTAACTTGTGGCATCCTGCGGGCACTGGCAGGCACTGACATTGAGAACACATAGAATCCAACACCTTCTTCAGGAAAACCAAAACCAAAACAAACAAACAAAAAACCGCAAGCAAGCGCACTGACCGTGTGGGACACATGATCTATCATGCGCCCCCCACCCCACCCCCACCCCTCCCACCTCACCCCCAGGCACAACATTCAGTGGCCACTAGCAGGGTTATCTCCCTGCGTACACGTAACCCAATCGACTCTGAAGACACAGGCAGAGCAATCAACTTGTTGACACATAACCTATTGGCCACTCACGCATAACTAAATGGACACGCACCATTTAGGCACGTAATCCATTGGGCGCCTTCAAAGTAATCACCTGTGAACAGATAATCCAACGACCACTCGCTTCTTGAGCATATAACATGCTGGGCTTCAGCCAAATTTGTTGTGGATGTGTAACACACTGGGAGCCGTCAGTGCTTTTGTGTAGACAGATGATACAATGGTAATCAATTTGTAGACATTATCCATGGGGCACCAGAAGTCACTTGCACATACAGACTCCAGAAGCCACCAGGAGAACACTCAACTTGCAGATACAGACTCCAGAAGCCACCAGGAGAACACTCAACTTGCAGATACAGACTCCAGAAGTCACCAGGAGAACACTCAACTTGCACATACAGACTCCAGTGCACCAGCACCATGAACATATTATTCCTATTGGCGCCACTATGGTATTCATCTACAGAATATAGCCTAACAGCCACTCACCTTGTAGACACAAAATTCAATGGGTACTCACCTTGACACAGAACTCAAAGAACACTCACCATGTCGACACAGAAGTTAATGAGTACTCACCTTGACACAGTATGCAATTGGCACTCACCTTGTAGACACAGAACCCAATGGGCACTCACCATGACACAGAACCCAATGGGCACTCACCTTATAGACACAGAACCCAACGGGCACTCACCTTGTAGACACAGAACCCAATGGGCACTCACCTTGTAGACACAGAACCCAACGGACACTCACCTTGTAGACACAGAACCCAATGGGCACTCACCTTGTAGACACAGAACCCAATGGACACTCACCTTGTAGACACAGAATCCAATGGGCACTCACCTTGTAGACACAGAACCCAACGGGCACTCACCTTGTAGACACAGAACCCAATGGGCACTCACCTTGTAGACACAGAAGCCAACGGGCACTCACCTTGTAGACACAGAACCCAATGGGCACTCACCTTGTAGACACAGAACCCAACGGGCACTCACCTTGTAGATACAGAACCCAATGGGCACTCACCTTGTAGACACAGAACCCAAATGACACTCACCTTGTAGACACAGAACCCAACGGGCACTCACCTTGTAGACACAGAACCCAAATGACACTCACCTTGTAGACACAGAACCCAACGGGCACTCACCTTGTAGACACAGAACCCAACGAGCACTCACCTTGTAGACACATAACCCAACGGACACTCACCTTGTAGACACAGAACCCAACGGGCACTCACCTTGTAGACACAGAACCCAACGGGCACTCACCTTGTAGACACAGAACCCAGAACCCAGTGGGCACTCACCTTGTAAACACAGAACCCAGAACCCAATGGGCACTCACCTTGTGGACACAGAACCCAATGGGCACTCACCTTGTAGACACAGAACCCAATGGGCACTCACCTTGTAGACACAGAACCCAGAACCCAATGGGCACTCACCTTGTAGACACAGAACCCAATGGACACTCACCTTGTAGACACAGAACCCAGAACCCAATGGGCACTCACCTTGTAGACACAGAACCCAGAACCCAACAGGCACTCACCTTGTAGACACAGAAGCCAATGGGCACTCACCTTGTAGACACAGAAGCCAATGGGCACTCACCTTGTAGACACAGAACCCAACGGGCACTCACCTTGTAGACACAGAAGCCAATGGGCACTCACCTTGTAGACACAGAACCCAATGGGCACTCACCTTGTAGACACAGAACCCAGAACCCAACAGGCACTCACCTTGTAGACACAGAACCCAATGGGCACTCACCTTGTAGACACAGAATCCAATGGGCACCAGCAAGCTGTTGGCGGTGACAGCGCCGTGTCGATAGTCCTGAAGAAGGGAAACAACAACGTGACGCTTCTCACGCAGGCTGGAAGGCGACACTTCATCCGGGTACTCCAGGCGACTGACGTGGAAGTAGTGACGTTGGGCGCGTGAGTGAAGGTCAAGGTTGGATCGGCAGGAACTTGGCTTGCTTCCTGATGAGGGAGGGCGGTGAACAATCAGTGATGTGTGTGTGTGTGTGTGTGTGTGTGTGTGTGTGTGTGTGTGTGTGTGTGTGTGTGTGTGTGTGTTTGTGTGTGTGTTGTGTGTGTGTGTGTGTGTGTGTGTTGTGTGTGTGTTGTGTGGTGTGTGTGTGTGTGTGTGTGTGTGTGTGTGTGTGTGTGTGTGTGTGTGTGTGTGTGTGTGTGTGTGTGTGTGTGTGTGTTGTGTGTGTGTGTGTGTGTGTGTGTGTGTGTGTGTGTGTGTTTGTGTGTGTGTGTGTGTGTGTGTGTTTGTTTGTGTGTGTGTGTGTGTGTGTGTGTGTGTGTGTGTGTGTGTGTGTTGTGTGTGTGTGTGTGTGTGTGTGTGTGTGTGTGTGTGTGTGTGTGTTCGTTCTTTTGCTTGACGAGTATCCACATTTGTGATTTTAGACGAAAATCCATCATCTTCCCCATTCCAAATATGCCTTAAATCAACACTACTTTCCATGTTCCTCTCTCCTCAATTAGAATATAGAAAAGAATATAAACGAATAATAAAACAAACTATAAGTCAACCAGTAGAATTACAACAAAGAGCCAGTGGAGCTCGAAATTAGACTCTGAACTATTTCAAACACATGTTGATTATCATATGAAACATTTCTAATGGAAGCAGATGGAACTGCAGATTTTGTAAATGACATTGGTAAATATGGCTTTAAATTTCTGTTCACATTTATGGATGATATGCAAAGAGGTAATTTCATTTCCGCAAATGCAAGTCACATTAGAAGTATATTTAGTTTTTATGGCATCTAGTCGAAGTCTGTATTAGACTGGTAAGCCTTCTGCTACTGTGATGTTGTTTTGTTTTGAAAGAAAACATGAGATCGATTTTGCATGAGCTATTGTTAGTTAGTATTTTCTCTGTCAGGGTCAGACTCCTGTTTTAGTTTATTGACATGGTTCCAGCAAGTTTTCTCAAGTAGAGAATAACCTTCCTGTAATGAAAATGGAATACGAATTTCTATGTCATTGTAAATGTTTATTGCGCCTTTTTTCGCGTAACGATCCACCCGCTCATTTCCCACAATCCCCTTCGTGAGAAGGGATCCAACGAAAATTCATCTTTGCACCACGGATGGTCAAAACATGAATTATATGACGAACTTCTGTTACGAGTTCTCTTGTCTTCAAGTCAAAATATTTTAATGCTTGTAATACAGGTTTAGAATAGAGACAAAGCAATATTTGAAATATGGTAATGCACCCCCACTACCCGCATGCCCCCTGATAGACCTTCCGCCCCATGGTGCACACAAGACATTCGACTTGCAAAACGATGTGATGGGGAGGTGAAACAATTCTGTGCGAGTCATGAAACACGGGACCAGCGTATGTCACAGATGACACATTATCTTCTCTCTCTTTTTTTGCAGCCATCACGAATGGTGTGCATGGGATAACAGCTGAATATTCGTGATTTATTCATTACAAAATGAAAGAAATGGAAATAGGTTAAATGGTGCTAAAGAATACCAATTTACTTGTCAAAATTTGGCTTCTAGTGGTTGTGTTGATAGTATGTTCGGGTTTGCAATGGATTTATTTTTCAAGGAAGAGGCCATTTTGTTTCTGTGAGGAAAAAAAAACAACAGTTTGATTGGATGATTGTCTCTGGAGGTCGGACCGGATGGGAAAACCAATATCCAGAACTAATAACTGAGTTGTTAGCAATGCAAACTGCTTGTCGGAGGTGAATGTTTCATGTTTTTATTATTTTGAGTGTTCTGAAAAGATTGGTTTTGAGATGGCAGTTGGAAAGACAGGGACTGTTGGCAGGAGAGTGGTCTGCAAGATGCTTGAGGAGAGTGGTCTGCAAGATGTTTGAGGAGAGTGGTCTGCAAGATGTTTGAGGAGAGTGGTCTGCAAGATGCAGGGAAGCGTTGAGGAAGAGTGGTTTGCAAGATGCAGGGAAGCGTTGAGGAAGAGTGGTTTGCAAGATGCAGGGAAGCGTTGAGGGAGAGTGGTCTGCAAGATGCAGGGAAGTGTTGAGGGAGAGTGGTCTGCAAGATGCAGGGAAGTGTTGAGGAAGAGTGGTCTGCAAGATGCAGGGAAGCGTTGAGGAGAGTTGTCTGCAAGATGCAGGGAAGCGTTGAGGAAGAGTGGTTTGCAAGATGCAGGGAAGCGTTGAGGAAGAGTGGTTTGCAAGATGCAGGGAAGCGTTGAGGAAGAGTGGTTTGCAAGATGCAGGGAAGCGTTGAGGAAGAGTGGTTTGCAAGATGCAGGGAAGCGTTGAGGAGAGTGGTCTGCAAGATGAGGCGTTATGTTACTTGCTGGGGCAGTGGTCTTTTTTATGCATAACTCTCCTTGTGTGCGATGGTTGCTGCGTGATGCGCGCTTTCTTTTATAATGGTAAATGTGCTGCTACATCATGGTACTTACCACAACAGTGACGGTTTTTATTTTGTTTACTTATTATTTATATACACGCTGAATAAAAGTGTAGGTCACCGTGTCAACTTGTAAGGGGGACTGAATTTATGACGAACAAATGGGCATTGTTTCGATGCAATTTGTGTGTGCCTTTGTGTTATTTCTTACGTAAATTACCTAATAAATTAGTTAATCTGGTATTGTAAATTGTGAGCCCCTGGTGACAATGAGACTGCGTATAATTACAAAGAATAGATAAGCCACTCGTGAGTATAATTACAAAGAATAGATAAGTCACTCTGTGTTTGAAAGGAAGACGGTGAAGGTGGCAGCATCGTTAGAAAACAACAACAACAAAGAAAAAAACAAAAAAAACCGCTGGACAGACGACGTTAAACATGAGGATCAGTTGCCGAAAGGAGGGGAGTTATGAACGCTTCTCACACTTCTCATTGCACTGCACGCCTCGTGTACGTCACTGTTAGCATGTTTTACCTGACAATGAAGTGACCGCACAGTGAATGGACATGGGTGATCCTTGACCATCAGTATGTTTCTTTCTTCAGTACAACTGCGTGCTCTGCTTCCATACTTTTCACATTCCACGTGTTCCCATACTGCCCCAGATCATGAATACTCCATTTCTGGTTGGATTTTTTTTTTCTAGAAAATCAAACTCACTGAAAGCTTGATGACTAAATTTCCATAATGGTTGGGGGAAAGTGTGAATACCGGACTCGACGGCATGTGTGCAGAATACCTGGCTGGTTGTGTGAGCGATCTAAGCTTGCTTTTCTAAGTTTGCTTTGCTAAAAGAACGTTCCAAAGTTCACGCTTACGGTGGTCAAATGGTTAGAGCAGTAGATTTTGACCCGAATTTCCTGAGTGGGTAAAGGGTGGAGATTTTTCCGTTCTCGCAGGTCAACAGATGTGCAGGCCTGATCAAATACGCACGTTCAAGATCCTGCAATTCCTGTCAGCGTTCGGTGAGTTATGGAAACAAGAACATACTCAGCATAAACAGCCCACAAAAGGAGTATGGCTGCCTACACGGCAGGGAAAACAAACAAAACGGCGATACACGTAAAATGGTACATGCCTCTGTGTGTGTGTGTGTGTGTGTGTGTGTGTGTGTGTGTGTGTGTGTGTGTGTGTGTGTGTGTGTGTGTGTGTGTGTGACTGAAACCTGATCGAACGACACAGTAAACGAACGGTGAGCGCCCAGTGGCAGCTGTCAGTCGGCTCTAGCCAGGTAGCCAGCCTGTTGTGCAAATGACTCCGTGTTTGTAAAGCGCTTAGAGCTTGGTCTCTGACTGGAGACAGGCGCTATGCAAGTATCAATGCCATCCTCATCGTCTTCGTGCAAGACGAGCTCAGTGCTGCAAAGATAGCTCGTGCAACCCACTCTAGAAATCTGGGTTCAAGTCAGGACCCTGTGTGTTCATAAAATATGGAGATGCATACTTTTTTTTTTTCAAATTTCCTTCATCATGGTTTCTAGTTTTAACGTCTAAGACGTAATATGTTCAGAAATTATGTGAAATTTGGTTAATGATTATCAGTTTTATGGTTTACTGGAAAGTGAAAATTTTCACTGGGTATAGTATCACTTTGGGGGGGAAACATTCAGAGACAGTTTCAACAAATAGACAGAAACATTATGTGAGTGGGGGGAAAAAGCACACACACACACACACACACACACACACACACACACACACACACACACACACACACACACACACACACACACACACACACAAACGCGCGCGCGCGCGTGCGCGCCCTTACGTGTCCACCTATCGAAGACGTGCAGCAGCACACGCCAACGCCCATCGGAGCGGAAGTAGTCGGCCTTGGTGGCCCGGAAGTGTCCCTGGGTGAGGGAGGAGAGGGACGAGGAGGACACGAGGCGCGGGGTGTTGCCGTGCGGGGCGCTGTGGGGCCGGCAGGACGCAGGCAGCAGAAGACCCCTCTCCTCCTCCAACCCCACCTCCTCTCCCACCTCCTCCAGCGCGCTGTCTCCACCTCCACCACCTCCTCCTCCCTCACCCTGCTGCCCCTCCGCGCTGCCGACGACGGCTGGGGCGCCACCTGTCCTGAGGGCGGGAGGGTTGTTGGCCCTGAAGGTGAGGATGACGTCAGAGGAGCTGTGCGTGCTTCCCGTGTCTGACGTGCTGGACACGGAACGCAGAGTGGTTCTGGCGGGCCCGGGGGTGGGGGTGGGGGTGGGGCCAGCCTGCCCGCAGGGCGAAGGGAGAGAAGCAGGCGCCGTGGTGTCCGGAGTGACCCCCGCCCCTGTGGACAGCAACAGCTGAGGCTGGAGGAAAGTGTCGTCGCCACAGCCGCCGGCTTGGTGCGGGGTGCCCAGGGTGTGGGGGTGTGAGGCGTGAGGGCGGAGTGGTGGAGGTGTGGCGGAAGAGTGATCCGACGCTGACGACACCCGCACACCCGGTGAAGCCGTGTCGGGTGGCCGTGTGAGGTCGGGTGGCCGGGTGTACTCCTGTGTGTCGGTGGAGCTGTGGGTGGTGGTGACCCCTGCCAGCAGAACCTCCCCAGCTCGGGCTGTGGAGGGGGAGGAGGGGGAGGGGGCAGGAGCCTGCGAGCACCTGTCGTGGAGGTCTTGGGGAAGCTGTGAGGTGCTGACCAGCAGGGTGGTGCTCTCCCCTCGGCACGGACCGCCGCCCCCACCCATGGCAGGCACGGGCACGGCGAGGGTCTCCGGGGTCCGGTCCCTGGTGACGGTGATGGAGAAGAGGTCCGGGCAGCGCGGCGTGTCCGGGGAAGGCAGCAGGGGACTGCTGGCTCTCTGCGGGGTGGGCGACACGGCCCGGAAGTAGCGCCTCCCGTGAGGGGTCGGCGACTTGGGGGGCTTGAAAGGGGGCGGGGTCAGCCCGGACTTTTCCGACAGGCCGGGGGGCGTGGCGTGGGCGGAGCCAATACATCTGGGGGCGGGTCTGGGGGACGTCAGCTGCATGTGTTGGTGGGTGAGGGCGGGGGCCACGTTGCCAATCACCGTGGCCACGTTCGTGGGCGGAGTCATTTTTTTGACCAAGGTGGGGGAGGGGGTGGACACGCGATCTTTTGATTTGTGAGACGGTTTCGGGGAGGGTTTAGGGGAGGGTTTTGGGGAGGGTTTAGGGGAGGGTTTCGGGGAGGGTTTTGGGGAGGGTTTAGGGGAGGGTTTGGGCGACTTCAGTAAAGGTTTGGGCGACTTAGGTACAGGTTTTGGAGAATTGTGACAGTATTTGGGTGATGGTGATCTGGATAGAGATGTAGGAGACCTCCGTGCAGGTTTGGGAGATGGGGACTTGGAAGGTGATGTTCGAGGTCTCACGTTGGGTTTTGGAGAGATCACAGGCTTGGGTGACGTCACAGGTTTGGGTGACGTCACAGGTTTTGGTGCTGTCATAGGTTTGGGGCCTCTCGCGGGTTTGGGTGAAGTCGCTGGCTTAGTTTTGGTGTCAAACGTAAAATAAGAGTCTCCAGTGGAAGGAACTGCTTCAGGATTGTTGTTCGTACTTCCCGACACACACACGGCCATCTTAGATTGTTGCTGCTGTGTAGGGCACGTGGACTTGGAGGACTGGTCTGC
Source organism: Babylonia areolata (assembly GCF_041734735.1). Lineage (NCBI taxonomy): Eukaryota > Metazoa > Mollusca > Gastropoda > Neogastropoda > Buccinidae > Babylonia > Babylonia areolata. Next base: position 19,198,094 of record NC_134891.1, read on the forward strand.
TGTGACGAAGAACTTGGAATCTCTATCGGTGAAGGCAGTTTGGTCCGTGGACGATCCACACAGTTGATGCTGTCTGTCGTCCAAAGACTGCCTGCCTTTCTTCAGCTCCACGAACACGGCGTTCCGAGAAGAGGCCTCTGACCAGCTGGCCTCATCGTGCACACTGGCGGGTCGCTCAGGCCCCGCCGCTTTGTGCCGGCAGTGTTTGGGGAGGGGGTCGGGCTGGCTGGCCGAACGGAAGAAGAAGCCTTTCCGGAAGCGGTGTTTGCTGTGACCAGAGCCCTCCGTCACGGCCACGTCCTCGGACATCTTGCCCTTGTCGCCCACGCTCCTCTTGCGGAAGAGACTGTGCGTGTCCTTGGAGTTCTCCTCGTCGTTGGCCACCATGTGCCTCTGCTCCTTCACCGTCCTGGGCTGGGCGTGGGGGTGGTGGCGAGGAGGGTGGAAGTGGGAGAGAGGGGTGGAGGAGAAGATGGAGGCGTGGCTGGCCCTTCTCCGGGCCTGTTTGAGGGAGTCCGAGTCCAGCAAGCCATCGTCAGCCTTCTCGGGCCGTGGGGTGGACCTGCGCCGGAAGAAATGGTTGTTGGTGGAGGAGGAGGTCGGGGGGGTGGTGGGGGTGGTGGGGGTCAGCTCCCCGGGGAGGGCGCTGCTGTGGAAGTCCCAGCCGTCCTGCACGTGAAAACTGCGTTCCACACTGAGGCC
>NC_134891.1:19201295-19213795 GCF_041734735.1 Babylonia areolata
GTACTCATCGTCGTCTTTCTTGGTGACGGGCTGAAAGCGGTGCATGAAGTCACGGTTCACGGACTCCCACGACGTGTAGTCTCTGCACACAGCGTCACATCACCACATCACCACATCACCACCCCTGTCACATCACCACATCATCACCACTGTCACATCACCACATCACCACTGTCACATCATCACCACTGTCACATAGCCACATCACCACTGTCACATCACCACATCACCACTGTCACATCATCACCACTGTCACATCACCACATCACTACTGTCACATCGCCACATAACCACTGTCACATCACCACACCACCAACCCTGTCACATAGCCACATCACCACATAATCACCACTGCCACATTACCACATCACAACCACTGTCACATCACCACATCACTACTGTCACATCGCCACATAACCACTGTCACATCACCACACCACCAACCCTGTCACATAGCCACATCACTACTGTCACATCACCACATCACCACTGTCACATCACCACTGTCGCATCACCACTGTCACGTCACCACATCGCCACCACTGTCACATCACCACATCGCCACCACTGTCACATCACCACTGTCACATCACCACATCGCCACCACTGTCACATCACCACTGTCACATCACCACATCGCCACCACTGTCACATCACCACTGTCAAATCACCACTGTCACATCACCACCACTGTCACATCATCACATCACCACTGTCACGTCACCACATCGCCACCACTGTCACATCACCACCACTGTCACATCATCACATCACCACTGTCACATCACCACCACTGTCACATCACCACCACTGTCACACCACCACTGCCACATCACCACATTACCACCACTGTCACATCACCACTGTCACATCCGATCGGAGAAATCCTGTCACAGGTACACTTACTTACCAAAGGTACTCTTGCCTATCACAGGTACACTGAACTCTCACAGGTACACTGATCTATCAAAGGTACACTTACCTACCACAGGTACACTGACCTCTCACAGGTACACTTACCTATCGAAGATACACTTACCTATCACAAGTACACAGACCTATCACAGGTACACTGACCTATCAAATATACACTGACCTATCACAGGTACACTGACCTATCAAAGATACACTGACCTATCACAGGTACACTGACCTATCAAAGGTACACTGACCTATCACAGGTACACTGACCTATCACAGGTACACTGACCTATCAAAGATGCACTGACCTATCACAGATACACTTACCTATCAAAGATACACTGACCTATCAAAGGTACTGTTGCCTATCACAGGTACACTGAACTATCACAGGTACACTGACGTATCAAAGGTACACTCACCTATCAAAGGCACACTCACCTGTCACAGGTACACTCACCTATCAAAGGTACACTCACCTGTCACAGGTACACTCACCTATCAAAGGTACACTGACCTATCACAGGTACACTGACCTATCTAAGATACACTTACCTATCACAGGAACACTGAATGTATCATAGGTAGACTGACCTATCAAAGGCACACTCACCTAACAAAGGTAGACTGACCTGTCACAGGTACACTCACCTATCAAGGGTACACTGACCTATCTAAGGTACACTCACTTATCACAGATACACTGACCTATCACAGGTACACTGACCTATCATAGGCAGACTGACCTACTTAAACGTACACTGACCTATCACAGGTACACTGAGCTGTCGGAGAAGGCCTGTCATAGGCACACTTACCTATCAAAGGTACACTGACCTATGAAAAGGTAGACTGACCTGTCAAAGGTAGACTGACCTCTCACAGGTACACTGACCTCTCACAGGCAGACTGACCCTTTCGGAGAAGCCCTGTCACAGGCACACTAAACCTCTCACAGGTAGACTGACCTATCAAAAGGTACACTGACCTATCACAGGTAGACTGACCTCACACAGGCAGACTGACCTCTCACAGGTACACTGACCTCTAACACTGACCTGTCTCAGGCACACTCACCTGTCTGAGAAGCGGCCCATCCAGCGCGGCTCCCTGAGGAAGGCACACTTGAGGCGGACCATCTCCAACAGCCGGCCGTCAGTGCTGGGGAACCTGCCCACTGCCGTGATCACGTGCAGGTAGCGCTCACCCCCGCCCTCCTGCACTCACACACACACACACACACACACACACACACACACACAGACGCATACACACATACACACACACACACACACACACACACACACACACACACACACACACACACACACACACACACACACACACACACACACACATAAGGAAAGAAACGTTATCATGTCAAATTCGTCCAAGAGGATTCAAACAAACAAGACATTTCCACTCTTTATAGAGCCCACAATGTATAAACAGAGCAGGAGAGAGAGAAAGAGAGAGACGGAGAGATAGGGAGAGAGAGGGAGAGAGAGAGAAATGTGGTGGCGATGAAGAAATTAATGTAAATCTCAGGAAATAGCGTTCCATATTCTTTGACTTTGTACATTTTTTGTTTCTGTCACACACACACACACACACACACACACACACACACACGATGTGTGTGTGTGCCTTTCTCTCTATTTCTGTCTTTCTTCTCAATCTCTATCTCTTTCCTCTCTTCCGCTCTCTTCTCTATCCTCCCTTATCTTCCCCCATCCCTCTCTCTCCCCATCTCTCTCCCTCTCTCCCCCGTCTCTCTCCCTCCTTCTCTCTCCCCGTCTATCTCCCTCTCTCCACCATCACCCAACTCTCCCTCCCTATCCCCCACCATCACCCAACTCTCCCTCCCTCTCCCCCACCATCACCCAACTTTCTCTCCCTCTCCCCACCATCACCCAACTTTCTCTCCCTCTCCCCACCATCACCCAACTTTCCCTCCCTATCCCCCACCATCACCCAACTCTCCCTCCCTCTCCCCCACCATCACCCAACTTTCTCTCCCTCTCCCCCACCATCACCCAACTCTCCCTCCCTCTCCCCCACCATCACCCAACTCTCTTTCCCTCTCCCCACCATCACCCAACTCTCCCTCCCTCTCCCCCACCATCACCCAACTTTCCCTCCCTCTCCCCCACCATCACCCAACTCTCTCTCCCTCTCCTCCACAATCACCCAACTCTCCCTCCCTCTCCCCCACCATCACCCAACTCTCTCCCTCTCCCCCACCATCACCCAACTCTCTCTCCCTCTCTCCACCATCACCCATTAAGACTGAGAGAAGAGCACTTTCAGCCATAAACAGACATATCAGCCTTGTGCTTTTCATTTAGTTTACTTGTTCTCAGTGAGCTCACTGTGTATTAAGTGGATTGTTTTCGTTCTTCCTATTTTATTTTAGTTAAAATGTGTGTGCAACACGTGCACCCAAAATGTATGCAGGTCGGTGACCTTACATTGAAATTCTTGCGTTCTTGCGTTCCACCATCACCAAACTCTCTCTCCCTCTTTCCAGTTCTCACCCTTCTACCCTATACTTCCCTGCCTCCCTCCCTTTTCCCCGCCCACTCCCCCATCCACTCTCCCTCTCCCTTTCAGACAACGGACAGGGCCCCTTCCCCCCACCTTCTGACCGATGTCCATACAGAACCCCGTGGGGGTCAGACGTTTGTCGTTCCGCCAGCACACCATTTGGGAACGCGCCATGTGGGACTTGACCAGGATGCGGAAGAGGTTCCGTGGAGGTCGTATGTCTGGGGTGAAGAACTCACACACAGCTCCCGTCAGATCCGTCATGGCGTCCAGCGTGTGGCCAAACTCTATGGACTGGTAGGTCCGCTTGCACCTGCAGGGGACGGTACCATGAGGAGGAGGAAGAAGAAGAATGAGAAGAAGAAGAAGAAGAAGAAGGAGGAGGAGGAGGGGGAAGTGGAGGAGGAGGGAGTGTTGAGGAGGACAAAGGAGAAGCAGCAGGAAGAGGAGAATAAGAAGAAGAACTGGAGGAGGAGGAGAAGAAGGGGAACGTTGAGGAGGAGGAGAAAGAGAAGGATCAGGAGAAGAAGAACAACAACAAGAACAAGAACAAGAACAACAAGAACATCAACAACAACAATAACAACCACCACAACACTTAAAAGAAGAAGATACAGAAGGAGAGTAGGAAGGTGGGGAGGAAGATGAAAACGAAGGAAGAGAAGACGGGGAGAGAGAGAGACGGAAGAGGGAAATGGAGGAAAAAAATAGGATGGAGGAAGAGGGAAGGGAGGGGGGGAGGAAGGGTAATGGGGGGAAGAACGAGAATGAGAAGAATACGAATGAATGAGAGGAAGGAGATGAAGAAGAAGAATGATGAGGGGAAGGAGATGAAGAAGAAGAAGAATGATGAGGGGAAGGAGATGATGAAGAAGAAGAATGATGAGGGGAAGGAGATGATAAAGAAGAATGATGAGGGGAAGGAGATGAGGAAGAATGATGAGGGGAAGGAGATGAAGAAGAATGAGAATGATGAGGGGAAGGAGATGATGAAGAAGAATGATGAGGGGAAGGAGATGATGAAGAAGAATGATGAGGGGAAGGAGATGATGAAGAAGAATGATGAGGGGAAGGAGATGATGAAGAAGAATGATGAGGGGAAGATGATGAAGAATGATGAGGTGAAGTAGATGATGAAGAGGAATGATGAGGGGAAGGAGATGATGAAGAAGAATGATGAGGGGAAGGAGATGATGAAAAAGAATGATGAGGGGAAGGAAATGATGATGAAGAATGATGAGGTGAAGTAGATGATGAAGAAGAAGAATGATGAGGGGAAGTAGATGATGAAGAAGAATGATGAGGGGAAGGAGATGATGAAGAATGATGAGGTGAAGTAGATGATGAAGAAGAATGATGAGGGGAAGGAAATGATGAAGAAGAATGATGAGGGGAAGGAGATGAAGAAGAAGAATGATGAGGGGAAGGAGATGATGAAGAAGAATGATGAGGGGAAGGAGATGAAGAAGAATAATGAGGGGAATGAGATGATGAAGAAGAATGATGAGGGGAAGGAGATGATGAAGAATGATGAGGGGAAGGAGATGAAGAATAAGAATGATGAGGGGAAGGAGATGATGAAGAAGAATGATGAGGGGAAGGAGATGATGAAGAAGAATGATGAGGTGAAGTAGATGATGAAGAAGAATGATGAGGTGAAGTAGATGATGAAGAAGAATGATGAGGGGAAGGAGATGAAGAAGAAGAATGATGAGGGGAAGGAGATGAAGCAGAATAGAAATGATGAGGGGAAGGAGATGAAGAAGAAGAAGAATGATGAGGGGAAGGAGATGATGAAGAAGAAGAATGATGAGGGGAAGGAGATGATGAAGAAGAATGATGAGGGGAAGGAGATGATAAAGAAGAATGATGAGGGGAAGGAGATGATGAAGAAGAATGATGATGAGGGGAAGGAGATGATGAAGAAGAATGATGAGGGGAAGGAGATGATGAAGAATGATGAGGGGAAGGAGATGATAAAGAAGAATGATGAGGGGAAGGAGATGATGAAGAATAAAAATGATGAGGGGAAGGAGATGAAGAAGAATGATGAGGGGAAGGAGATGATGAAGAAGAAGAATGATGAGGGGAAGGAGATGATGATGAAAAAGAATGATGAGGGGAAGGAGATGATAAAGAAGAATGATGAGGGGAAGGAGATGAGGAATAATGATGAGGGGAAGGAGATGAAGAAGAATGAGAATGATGAGGGGAAGGAAATGATGAAGAAGAATGATGAGGGGAAGGAAATGATGAAGAAGAATGATGAGGGGAAGGAGATGATGAAGAAGAATGATGAGGGGAAGGAGATGATGAAGAAAAGTAACTGCGCGGGTAGGCGAGAACCAGGAAAACAGGAACCTGAAGAAAAAGGAGAAGGTGGATGGTTTTGTTACTCTGATTATCGTAGACGCCCCAAACCCTTCACCACTCACTTGGCGTGAGCCTTCTCATTTGTACCCCCACACTCCTCACCACATGGGTTAAGCCTTCTCTACAGTACCCCACACCCTTCACCACTTGGGGTAAGCCTTCTCTACAGTACCCCACACCCCTCACCACTTGGGGTAAGCCTTCTCTATAGTACCCCCACACTGCTCACCACTTGGGGTAAGCCTTCTCTATAGTACCCCACACCCTTCACCACTTGGGGTAAGCCTTCTCTACAGTACCCCCACACCCCTCACCACTTGGGGTAAGCCTTCTCTACAGTACCCCCACACTCCTCACCACTTGGGGTAAGCCTTCTCTACAGTACCCCCACACCCCTCACCACTTGGGGTAAGCCTTCTCTACAGTACCCCCACACTCCTCACCACATGGGGTAAGCCTTCTCTACAGTACCCCCACACCCCTCACAACTTGGGTTAAGCCTTCTCTATAGTACCCCCACACTGCTCACCACTTGGGGTAAGCCTTCTCTATAGTACCCCCACACCCCTCACAACTTGGGTTAAGCCTTCTCTATAGTACCCCCACACTGCTCACCACTTGGGGTAAGCCTTCTCTATAGTACCCCACACCCTTCACCACTTGGGGTAAGCCTTCTCTACAGTACCCCCACACCCCTCACCACTTGGGGTAAGCCTTCTCTACAGTACCCCCACACTCCTCACCACATGGGGTAAGCCTTCTCTACAGTACCCCCACACTCCTCACCACTTGGGGTAAGCCTTATCCACAGTACCCCACACCCCTCACCACTCACTTGGCATAAGCCTTCTCCACCAGAGCGGCCCACAGCTCGCGCGTGCTTCCCATGGGGCCACAGAAAAGATGGCTGCCATCCAGAAGGGGCAGGTAATCATCGACGACAATATCCACCCACTCCCCAAACCTCCAGATGTTGAAATGAAAGGCTCCTGAAACAACACACATCTTGGTGACGATTGAGGAAGTCAGACGGACGGATTGAAGACAGATAAACAGAGAAAGAGAGAGAAGTAAGATGATGATGATGATGATAAATGGCTTATTCTTGTAGACCACAGCCCCTCTTGAAGCGATATCAGAAGAACAGGCACAGTACACTACACAGAACGTCTAACACCAACAACGTGAAATGGACAGTGCATTCCATACTTCAGTACAACGATAAACATCATTTATGTGAAATGGACCGTGCCTTTCATGCTCCAGCAGAACATCAAACATCAACATTACACTACGTAGAACGTCAAACATCAATATTACACTTCGTAGAACGTCAAACATCAATATTACACTACGTAGAACGTCAAACATCATCATTACACTACGTAGAACGTCAAACATCAATATTACACTACGTAGAATATCAAACATCAATATTACACTTCGTAGAATGTCAAACATCAGCATTACACTACGTGGAACGTCAAACATCAACATTACACTGTACTACGTAGAACGTCAAACATCAATATTACACTACGTAGATCAGTTTCAGTTTCAGTAGCTCAAGGAGGCGTCACTGCGTTCGGACAAATCCATAATCGCTACACCACATCTGCCAAGCAGATGCTTGACCAGAAGCGTAACCCAACGCGCTTTGTCAGGCCTTGAGAAAAAAATAATAACTAAAATAAAATAAAATAATATAATATAAAATAAACTAAACTAACTAACTAACTAATATAATTAATAGATAAATAAATAAATAAATAAATAAATAAATAATAATAATAATAATAATAATAATAATAATAATAATAATAATAATAATAATAATAATAATAATAATGAAAATAAATAAATAGATAAATAAAATAAATAAATAAAAAGGACAACAATGATGATAAATAAGCAAATAAATGTATACAAAAAATAAAATAAAATAAAATAAAAAGTCAAACATCAACATTACACTACGTAGAACGTCAAACAGCAACATTACGCTACGTAGAACGTCAAACATCAACATTGATGGCTGGTTCTTCGCTTGCGAAGATTAGAGGGAAGTTCCCGCCAGGGATGGGCGGCATGTCTTTTGATGACTAATTAGTCCAATCCGTGATCTGCAGAGTCTGTGGCATTGTGGGCAGGTGTAGATCTGGACTGCGTTGCTGGGCTGTGGACCTGGGTCTTTCCTTCTCCTTTTCTCCTGGATGTTCAGTCGTCTGGTTTCCTCAAAGTGTTGGGTTCCCCTGAGCGTTGAAGATCTACAGCTACGTCTATCTGATGCTGACTGCTCCCATGTCTTGGGGTTGATGTCCGCTTGGTATAGTTGCTTCTTCAGTTGGTCTTTGAATCTTTTCTGTGGTGCGCCTGTATTGCGTTTGCCTTGGACCAACTCCCCATAGAATACTGCTTTCGGCATGCGAGTGTCAGGCATCCGGGTGATGTGTCCTGCCCAGTGAAGTTGTTTCAGCATGAGCATTGACTCGATGCTTTGCAGTTGAGCTCTTTCTAGGACTTCTATGTTCGTTATGTAGTCCTTCCACTTGATGCCCATGATAGGCCGAAGGCATCTCTGAATGAACTGCTCCAGCCGCTTTGTTTGTTTCCGGTACAGCACCCATGCCTCTGATCCATATAGCAGTGTTGACAGTACAGCACCCATGCCTCTGATCCATATAGCAGTGTTGACAGTACAGCAGCTCGGTAGACTTGCATCTTTGTGGAGAGTCGCAAGGAGTGGTTTTTCCATACTCTTTTCTGGAGGCGGTCAAAAGCACTACATTACACTTCGTAGAACGTCAAACATCAACATTACACTACGTAGAACGTCAAACACCAATATTACGCTACGTAGAACGTCAAACACCAACAAAATGAAATAGACATTGCACTGCATAAAAAGTCAAACACCAACAAAATGAAATAGACAGTGCACTTCATTCTTGAACAGAACGATATTTACCGGTGTAGTCATTGACGAAGCCCTGCTCAAAGTGTTTGTAGCCGGGGATAATTTTCTCCAGGTGTCTGACGCTGAGTGCCACCGTCACGAGCGCCGCTTTCAGCCAATGGCGTTGCTTCCAGTATCGCCATGGAAACGGTTCATCGCACGTGCCTCCCACCCCCACCAACACTGGCTCCTTGTCCACTTCCTGTCAACAATACACAGACAGCATGCAAGTCAACAGATCAACATCACAGCAAGTCAATTAATCAGCCAGTCAACAAGGCAGCAAGGCATTACGTCAACAAGGCAGCAAGGCATTACGTCAACAAGGCCGCAAGGCATTACGTCATTACACCAACAAGGCAGCAAGGCATTACGTCATTACGTCAACAAGATAACAAGGCATTACGTCAATACGCCAACAAGACAGCAAGGCGTTACGTCATTACGCCAACAGGACAGCAAGGCATTACGTCAACAAGGCCCACTGAAGTCAGTTCACGCCTGACGTGGAATGACTGCAGGACGTTAACCTGGAGGAGGGGTCGTTGTCAGGCATCACACCGGCTCTGGGAAACGACGGCCGAAGGGGCTGGGTATGAATGTGTATGGGGACATGACGAGGATGGGTATGGTTGTCATGGGGACACGACGAGGATGGATATGGTTGTCATGGGGACATGACGAGGATGGACATGGTTGTCATGGGGACATGACGAGGAGGTATATGGTTGTCATGGGGACACGACGAGGATGGATATGGTTGTCATGGGGACACGACGAGGATGGATATGGTTGTCATGGGGACATGACGAGGATGGGTATGGTTGTCATGGAGACATGACGAGGACGGATACGGTTGTCATGGGGACACGACGAGGATGGATACGGTTGTCATGGGGACACGACGAGGATGGATATGGTTGTTATGGGGACATGACGAGGATGGGTATGGTTGTCATGGGGACACGACGAGGATGGACATGGTTGTCATTGGGACATGACGAGGATGGATATGGTTGTCATGGGGACATGACGAGGATGGACATGGCTGTCATGGGGAAACGGGGGAGTGGTATGGTACCGAGGTCACTGAAACTGAGTTGATGATGGGGCAGCACACAGACACACACAGGCACACAGTCAGACAGACACAAACACACACATACATACAGACACAGACACACAGACACACACACAGACACAGACACACACAGACACACACACACACACACACACACACACACACACACACACACACACACACACACACACACCACTCAGACAGTTTTTCATGATTCCCATGTGCGCAAGGACCAGTGTTGTCGCCATGCTCTTCCTTCCTTCTTTTCCACCTTTCCCTCTGGGACTGTTGACAGCTGGTGGCATCACACCTGGTAGTTATTGCTCTGGGACTGTTGACAGCTGGTGGCATCACACCTGGTAGTTATTGCTCTGGGACTGTTGACAGCTGGTGGCATCACACCTGGTAGTTATTGCTCTGGGACTTTTGACAGCTGGTGGCACAACTCCTTGTGGTTATTGCTCTGGGACTGTTGACTGTAGGTGGCATCACTCCTGGTAGTTATTGCTCTGGGACTGTTGACAGCTGGTGGCATCAATCCTGCTAGTTATTGCTCTGGGACTGTTGACTGTAGGTGGCATCACACCTGGTAGTTATTGCTCTGGGACGTTTGACAGCTGGTGGCATCAATCCTGCTAGTTATTGCTCTGGGACTGTTGGCTGTAGGTGGCATCGCTCCTTGTGGTTATTGCTCTGGGACTGTTGACTGTAGGTGGCATCACACCTGGTAGTTATTGCTCTGGGACTGTTGACAGCTGGTGGCACTACTTCTTGTGGTTATTGCTCTGGGACTGTTGACAGCTGGTGGCACTACTCCTTGTGGTTATTGCTCTGGGACTGTTGACAGCTGGTGGCATTACTCCTGCTGGTTATTGCTCTGGGACTGTTGACAGCTGGTGGCACTACTCCTTGTGGTTATTGCTCTGGGACTGTTGACAACTGGTGGCACTACTCCTGGTGGCTATTGCTCTGGGACTGTTGACAGCTGGTGGCACTACTCCCGGTGGTTATTGCTCTGGGACTGTTGACAACTGGTGGCACTACTCCCGGTGGTTATTGCTCTGGGACTGTTGACAGCTGGTGGCACTACTCCTGGTGGTTATTGCTCTGGGACTGTTGACAGCTGGTGGCACTACTCCTTGTGGTTATTGCTCTGGGACTGTTGACAGCTGGTGGCATCACTCCTGGTAGTTATTGCTCTGGGACTGTTGACTGTAGGTGGCATCACTCCTGCTGGTTATTGCTCTGGGACTATTGACAGCTGGTGGCACTACTCCTTGTGGTTATTGCTCTGGGACTGTTGACAGCTGGTGGCATCACACCTGGTAGTTATTGCTCTGGGACTGTTGACAGCTGGTGGCATCAATCCTGGTAGTTATTGCTCTGGGACTGTTGACTGTAGGTGGCATCGCTCCTTGTGGTTATTGCTCTGGGACTGTTGACAGCTGGTGGCATTACTCCTGGTGGTTATTGCTCTGGGACTGTTGACAGCTGGTGGCACTACTTCTTGTGGTTATTTCTCTGGGACTGTTGACAGCTGGTGGCACTACTCCTGGTGGTTATTGCTCTGGGACTGTTGACAGCTGGTGGCATCACTCCTGGTAGTTATTGCTCTGGGACTGTTGACAGCTGGTGGCACTACTCCTTGTGGTTATTGCTCTGGGACTGTTGACAGCTGGTGGCACAACTCCTTGTGGTTATTGCTCTGGGACTGTTGACAGCTGGTGGCACTACTTCTTGTGGTTATTGCTCTGGGACTGTTGACAGCTGGTGGCACAACTCCTTGTGGTTACTGCTTTGGGCCTGTTGACTGTAGGTGGCATCGCTCCTTGTGGTTATTGCTCTGGGACTGTTGACAGCTGGTGGCATCACTCCTGGTAGTTATTGCTCTGGGACTGTTGACAGCTGGTGGCATCACTCCTGCTGGTTATTGCTCTGGGACTGTTGACAGCTGGTGGCATCACTCCTGATGGTTATTGCTCTGGGACTGTTGACAGCTGGTGGCATCACTCCTGGTGGTTATTGCTCTGGGACTGTTGACAGCTGGTGGCACTACTCCTTGTGGTTATTGCTCTGGGACTGTTGACAGCTGGTGGCACCACTCCTGGACCCAGTTGCATTGCTCGGACGGAAGAGCCTAGTATGGTCATAACCCGCTACTAACTGTGTGCAGTATGGAACTGATCAATGACGTAGTTCGGTCAACGTAGGCATTTAGTCACGTGTAACTGTCAACAAGTTAGAACCAAGCAATGCAGCTGGCACCTGGTGGGTTATTGGTCTGCTGCTGTTCCTGCCAAAACCCAGCTGGCCCTCGCCAAGGTGATGGATGGTGGCCAGTGTGCATCGTTACACACAGCCACCAACTCTGGCACTGACCCAACAGGTTCCGTCGTCCACGTCAGCGTTCTGCTGTTCGTGGCATCACTATCCTAATTAACCAACATGTTCACCCCCAGAAATCGGAGTATGGAAGCCTGAATGGCATGGCAGGGTATTACCGATCCTACGCGCAAATCCCCACTCGTAAATTGGAGGGAATGTTAGAGCTGCTGCTAACCACGACCGTAGTAGTAGTAGTAGTAGTAGTAGTAGCTGTTGTTGTTGTTGTGGATATTGCTC
>NC_134891.1:19218795-19228795 GCF_041734735.1 Babylonia areolata
GTGTATGTGTGCGTGTGCGTGTGCGTGCGTGCGTGTGTGTGTGTGTGTGTGTGTGTGTGTGTGTGTGTGTGTGTGTGTGTGTGTGAATTCCGTCCAAGGAGAATGTAAAGCGTGTAAAGAATTTCATCAACCCAGAAAACGGAGTATGGCTGCCTACAAGGCAGGGTAAAAACGGTCATAAACGTAAAAGCCCACTCGTGTACATACTAGTGAACGTGGGAGTTGCAGCCCACGAACGAAGAAGAAGAAGCTGATGATGATGATGATGATGAAACTGTTTCAATATTCAGTCCTTCAAATCTATTCTTAAAACACCTTTTCTCAAACAATATTTCAAACTATAAACCCTTCTGATTCCAGACCATTTTTGAGCGTGAATATCCATCGATGTTTGAGTGTGTGTGTGTGTGTGTGTGTGTGTGTGTGTGTGTGTGTGTGTGTGTGTGTGTGTGTGTGTGTGTGTGTGTGTGAAGGGGAGTGTGAGGGGTTAGGTGTGTAGGTTGGAGCGATGTTTCACTGTTTTTTTGTGTGTTTTTTTTAGAGTTGTACGTTTGACGACCTTGCACTGTTATTTCTTGTCAGATTAAGTGTCATCCACACCACTCTTATCACATGTACTTACAGCCGCAGGGTCAGGCCAAACAATATGATCCAAGCGCATACATATACAATAGTGCATGTTAACATACCACGGCACATGGGATACAACAACAGCAACAACAACAACAACAACACACACACACACACACACACACACACACACACACACACACACACACACACACACACACACACACACACACTACATGTATGCTGGCACCGTGATCTTCACTTCCTTGGCTGCTGTGACAGTTGGTTGTCATGGCAACAGGTGATCCCTTTAGCACCCGCCGACAGCAGGCTATGAAATTGATTTGGTTGTGAGGGAGGGGGAGGTGGGGGTGAAGGCAGCAACAGGATGGGAGAGAGAGGGGGGAGAGAGAGAGAGGTGGGCAGAGAGAGAGAGGTGGGCAGAGAGAGGGGGAAGAGAGAGATAGAGAGAGAGGTGGGGAGAGAGAGAGAGAAAAGGGGGAGAGAGAGGGGGGGGGGGGGGAGAGAGAGAGGCGGGAGAGAAAGGGAGGGGGAGAGAGAGAGAGAGAGACGGGGGAGAGAGGGGGTGGGGAGAGAGAGGGATTTTGAGAGTGAGAGAGGAGAGAGAGAGGGGGAGAGAGAGAGGGGAGAGAGAGAGAAGGGAGGGAGAGAGGGTGAGAGAGAGGGGTGAAGAGAGGGGGGAGAGAGAGGAGGGGAGAGAGAGGGGGAGAGAAAGAGAACGTAGAGAGAGGGGAGAGAGAGAGGGGGGGAGAGAGGGAGAGAGAGGGGGGAGAGAGAGAGGGAAGAGAGAGAGGGAGAGAGAGAGGGGGGAGAGAGAGAGGGAAGAGAGAGGGGGAGAGAGAGAAGGGAGAGAGACAGAGGGGGGGAGAGAGAATGGAGAGAGAGAGAGGAGAGGGTCACAAAGGAGATAAGAGAGAGGATTGACAGAGAGCGACGTTGATAACGTGCACTATAGGCGGCTTTTGATGTGACACTGTATCTGGCCACACACGCAGACTCACAGACACAGACACACACAGACACACAGACACACACACACACACACACACACACACACACACACACACACACAGAGAGAGAGAGAGAAGGGCTGGGAAGGGGAATATTGAACAAACAATGGGCCAGTTACTGTCCAATGCAACTCAACGAAGGACCCCCGAACACGGAGAATGGCTGCCTACAGGGCGCGGGTAAAAAACGGTCATACATGTAAAAGCCCACTGGTGTACATAGGGGTGAACGTGGGAATTGTAGCCCTCTGGTGTACATAGAGTGAAGGTGGGAATTGCAGCCCTCTGGTGTACATAGAGTGAAGGTGGGGAGTTTGCAGCACTCTGGTGTACATAGAGTGGAACGTGGGATTTGCAGCCCACTGGTGTACATGAGTATGCTGCCACAGCGGTGTAAAAGTATAACGTGGAAGTGCCCACTCGGTGTACATACTAGTGAAGGTGGGAGTTGCAGCCCACGATACGAATAGAGTGAGATGGGAGCTGCATGCAACTGTTTCATATAGTCTGAACTATTCTAACACCTTTTTACATACAATGAAACGCTTCGGGATTCCAGCCTTTACGTGATACATGATGTTGAAGTGTTGGTGTTGGCTGGTGTGTACATGTGTGAGTGGGAGTTGCAGTGTGTGTACATGAGGGTGAACGTGGGAGCTGCGCCCACTGTTTTGTTGTGTTTATAGAGTGAACGTGGGAGCTGCAGCCCTCTGTGTACATAGAGTGAACGTGGGAGCTGCAGCCCTCTCGTGTACATAGAGTGAAGGTGGGAGTTGCAGCCCTCTGGTGTACATAGAGTGAACGTGGGAGCTGCAGCCCTCTGGTGTGCATAGAGTGAACGTGGGAGCTGCAGCCCTCTGGTGTACATAGAGTGAACGTGGGAGCTGCAGCCCTCTGGTGTACATTAGAGTGAACGTGGGAGCTGCAGCAGCCCTCTGGTGTACATAGAGTGAACGTGGGAGCTGCAGCCCTCGGTGTGCATAGAGTGAACGTGGGAGCTGCAGCCCTCTGGTGTGCATAGAGTGAACTGTGGGAGTGCAGCCCCCACTGGTTGTACATAGAGTGAAGGTGGGAGTTGCAGCCCTCTGGTGTACATAGAGTGAACGTGGGAGTTGCAGCCCACTGGTGTACATAGAGTGAAGGTGGGAGTTGCAGCAACACTGGTGTACATAGAGTGAACGTGGGAGCTGCAGCAGCCCTCTGGTGTACATTGAGTGAACGTGGGAGCTGCAGCAGCCCACTGGTGTGCATAGAGTGAACGTGGGAGCTGCAGCAGCCCTCTGGTGTACATAGAGTGAACGTGGGAGCTGCAGCAGCCCTCTGGTGTGCATAGAGTGAACGTGGGAGCTGCAGCAGCCCTCTGGTGTACATAGAGTGAACGTGGGAGCTGCAGCCCTCTGGTGTACATAGAGTGAACGTGGGAGCTGCAGCCCTCTGGTGTACATAGAGTGAACGTGGGAACTGTAGCCCTCTGGTGTACATAGAGTGAACGTGGGAGCTGCAGCACTCTGGTGTACATAGAGTGAACGTGGGAGCTGCAGCACTCTGGTGTACATAGAGTGAACGTGGGAGCTGCAGCAGCCCTCTGGTGTACATAGAGTGAACGTGGGAGTTGCAGCACTCTGGTGTACATAGAGTGAACGTGGGAGCTGCAGCACTCTGGTGTACATAGAGTGAACGTGGGAACTGCAGCACTCTGGTGTACATAGAGTGAACGTGGGAGTTGCAGCACTCTGGTGTACATAGAGTGAACGTGGGAGTTGCAGCACTCTGGTGTACATTGAGTGAACGTGGGAGCTGCAGTACTCTGGTGTACATAGAGTGAACGTGGGAGCTGCAGCAGCCTCTGGTGTACATAGAGTGAACGTGGGAGCTGCAGCCCACTGGTGTACATAGAGTGAACGTGGGAGTTGCAGCACTCTGGTGTACATAGAGTGAACGTGGGAGTTGCAGCCCTCTGGTGTACATAGAGTGAACGTGGGAGTTGCAGCACTCTGGTGTACATTGAGTGAACGTGGGAGCTGCAGCACTCTGGTGTACATAGAGTGAACGTGGGAGTTGCAGCCCTCTGGTGTACATAGAGTGAACGTGGGAGTTGCAGCCCACTGGTGTACATAGAGTGAACGTGGGAGTTGCAGCCCTCTGGTGTACATAGAGTGAAGGTGGGAGTTGCAGCCCACTGGTGTACATAGAGTGAACGTGGGAGTTGCAGCCCACTGGTGTACATAGAGTGAAGGTGGGAGTTGCAGCACTCTGGTGTACATAGAGTGAACGTGGGAGCTGCAGCACTCTGGTGTACATAGAGTGAACGTGGGAATTGCAGCCCTCTGGTGTACATAGAGTGAACGTGGGAGCTGCAGCAGCCCTCTGGTGTACATAGAGTGAACGTGGGAGCTGCAGCAGCACTCTGGTGTGCATAGAGTGAACGTGGGAGTTGCAGCACTCTGGTGTACATAGAGTGAAGGTGGGAGCTGCAGCACTCTGGTGTACATAGAGTGAAGGTGGGAGCTGCAGCACTCTGGTGTACATAGAGTGAACGTGGGAGTTGCAGCCCTCTGGTGTACATAGAGTGAAGGTGGGAGTTGCAGCCCACTGGTGTACATAGAGTGAACGTGGGAGCTGCAGCCCACTGGTGTACATAGAGTGAAGGTGGGAGTTGCAGCCCTCTGGTGTACATAGAGTGAACGTGGGAGTTGCAGCCCTCTGGTGTACATAGAGTGAACGTGGGAGCTGCAGCAGCCCACTGGTGTACATAGAGTGAAGGTGGGAGTTGCAGCCCTCTGGTGTACATAGAGTGAACGTGGGAGTTGCAGCCCTCTGGTGTACATAGAGTGAAGGTGGGAGTTGCAGCCCTCTGGTGTACATAGAGTGAACGTGGGAACTGCAGCCCACTGGTGTACATAGAGTGAAGGTGGGAGCTGCAGCCCTCTGGTGTACATAGAGTGAACGTGGGAGCTGCAGCCCACTGGTGTACATAGAGTGAACGTGGGAGCTGCAGCCCTCTGGTGTACATAGAGTGAACGTGGGAGCTGCAGCCCACGACGGAAGAAGAAGCAGAAATCAGAGGAGGCAACACATGATAACAGGACAGGGTGGGTACAGATTACAATGATGGGTGAATGAAATGAAATGCACACATTGGAGAAAGGCGTAGGAAAGGAGAAAAGAGAGAGAGGGAGGGAGAGAGAGGGGAGGAGAGAGAGGGAGGGGGAGAGAGGGGGAGAGAGAGGGAGAGAGACGGGGAAGGGAGAGGGGAGGAGAGAGAGGGTGGGTGGGAGGGAAGTGTCATGAATACAGGTCAACAGTCCATTTCATGGGGAAGACCTATTTGTTTTCACCACTGTACGGATGACGAAGGAAGAAAATCACAGTAAATCACGTCAGCAAAACCCACTGATCAGAGTTCCACAGCAACAGTCAGTGGTATGACACAGCTCTGATCAGAGTTCAACAGCAACAGTCAGTGGTATGACACAGCTCTGATCAGAGTTCCACAGCAACAGTCAGTGGTATGACACAGTTCTGATCAGAGTTCCACAGCAACAGTCAGTGGTATGACACAGCTCTGATCAGAGTTCAACAGCAACAGTCAGTGGCATGACACAGCTCTGATCAGAGTTCCACAGCGACAGTCAGTGGTATGACACAGCTCTGATCAGAGTTCAACAGCAACAGTCAGTGGTATGACACAGCTCTGATCAGAGTTCAACAGCAACAGTCAGTGGCATGACACAGCTCTGATCAGAGTTCCACAGCGACAGTCAGTGGCATGACACAGCTCTGATCAGAGTTCCACAGCAACAGTCAGTGGTATGACACAGCTCTGATCAGAGTTCCACAGCAACAGTCAGTGGTATGACACAGTTCTGATCAGAGTTCCACAGCAACAGTCAGTGGTACGACACAGCTCTGATCAGAGTTCCACAGCAACAGTCAGTGGTATGACACAGCTCTGATCAGAGTTCCACAGCAACAGTCAGTGGTATGACACAGCTCTGGTCAGAGTTCCACAGCAACAGTCAGTGGTATGACACAGCGCTCTGATCAGAGTTCCACAGCGACAGTCAGTGGTATGACCACAGCTCTGATCAGAGTTCCACAGCGACAGTCAGTGGTATGACACAGTTCTGATCCGAGTTCCACAGCAACAGTCAGTGGTATGACACAGCTCTGATCAGAGTTCCACAGCAACAGTCAGTGGTATGACACAGTTCTGATCAGAGTTCCACAGCAACAGTCAGTGGTACGACACAGCTCTGATCAGAGTTCCACATCAAAGTGAGTGGTACGACACAGCTCTGATCAGAGTTCCACAGCAACAGTCAGTGGTATGACACAGCTCTGATCAGAGTTCCACAGCAACAGTCAGTGGTATGACACAGCTCTGGTCAGAGTTCCACAGCAACAGTCAGTGGTATGACACAGCTCTGATCAGAGTTCCACAGCAACAGTCAGTGGTATGACACAGCTCTGATCAGAGTTCAACAGCAACAGTCAGTGGTATGACACAGCTCTGATCAGAGTTCCACAGCAACAGTCAGTGGTATGACACAGCTCTGATCAGAGTTCCACAGCAACAGTCAGTGGTATGACACAGCTCTGATCAGAGTTCCACAGCAACAGTCAGTGGTATGACACAGCTTCTGATCAGAGTTCCACAGCAACAGTCAGTGGTATGACACAGCTCTGATCAGAGTTCCACAGCAACAGTCAGTGGTATGACACAGCTCTGATCAGAGTTCAACAGCGACAGTCAGTGGTATGACACAGCTCTGATCAGAGTTCCACAGCAACAGTCAGTGGTATGACACAGCTCTGATCAGAGTTCCACAGCAACAGTCAGTGGTATGACACAGCTCTGATCAGAGTTCCACAGCAACAGTCAGTGGTATGACACAGCTCTGATCAGAGTTCAACAGCAACAGTCAGTGGCATGACACAGCTCTGATCAGAGTTCCACAGCGACAGTCAGTGGTATGACACAGCTCTGATCAGAGTTCAACAGCAACAGTCAGTGGCATGACACAGCTCTGATCAGAGTTCAACAGCAACAGTCAGTGGTATGACAGCTCTGGTCAGAGTTCAAGAGCAACAGTCAGTTCACATAGTTGTCTAGGCTGTGGTATCACGGACATTTAAATCTGAAATGTACTGTGCCTTTTGTGTACACACACACACACACACACACACACACACACACACACACACACACACAGAGAGAGAGAGAGAGAGAGAGAAACACAGACACACACACACACACACACACACACACACACACACACACACACACACACACACACACACACACACACACACACACACGCAGAGTGTTTTAAGCTGTGGATGGGGAAAAAAAAAAGCGATAGTGATGTCAATTTAACTGAGACACGCCCATTTGGAATTGTGCTGAAACATTAATTTTATGTGTGCTTCAACATGTCACGCGACACGTATTTCTTCTGCTTGTTGTTTCCAATTACCATTATTTAAAAAACAAAAACGTCTGTTTGAATCAAGATGTTATCGCCCTTGAAAGCACAATGTCAGTATATCCTTTCAGAAGCCTACTTCGTTGCCATACCAAGCGGGGAAAAACACACTTTAAAATCGCTTTTATCGAAAAGTACGTGGTTTGTTGTTTTTTTCTTTTGCATTGCACATATGCTTTGTTTGAAGATCTGCCTTTCCACTGTGTCAGCCATCTGACCCAACAGACAGAACACCCAGTGGTAGCTTCAGTTTCACTTTCTCAAGGAGGCGTCACTGCGTTCGGACAAATCCATACACGCTACACCACATCTGTTGAGCAGATGCCTGACCAGCAGCATAACCCAACGCGCTTAGTCAGGCCTTGAGTGCATGCTTACATATTTGTGTACCTATGAAAGTGGATTTCATTTTACGTAATTTCGCCAGAGGACAACACTCTCGTTGCCATGGGTTCTTTTTCAGTGCGCCAAGTGCGTGCTGCACACGGGACCTCGGTTTATCGTCTCATCCGAAAGACTAGACGCTCAGTTTGATTTTCCAGTCAAACTTAGGAGAAAGGGCGAGAGCGGGATTCGAACCCACACCCTCACGGACTCTCTGTATTGGCAGCTGAGCGTCTTAACCATTCTGCCACCTTCCTCCTGTGGTAGCACTTATCACTAATGGGAATTGCCCCTGCTTCTCCTGCACTGTATCAGCAGCTGTATGTTCTGCAGTTTGAAGTCTGTTCACATATCCAGAAAGTGTAAATGCCACCTCTGGCGGTTCTCACTCTACTTCACGCAATGACTGAAGACAGACCTTTATTTGAACGTCCCTTCCTCAGGGAACTATGTGAATCTATGTCTTATTGAGAAAGTTTGAAGGAAGGACGTGTCCAGAACAATTAACTGCTTCGTCGTTTCGTGTGCGCAAAGAAAACCACTTATTTGTTAACTCACTCAGTACGGCCAGTCCTCTCTTCTCCTCTACACAGACCCCTCGGATGTCCAGTGGGTGTCTGAATGACCCAACCTTTAGCTTCCGTCGTCAGAATTGTGGTATTCTTTGTCAACATTCACGTCTTCAGTATAAGAGCCTTCCGCTTGCAATATTTTGATGATGGTAATTAGGGTGAAACGCTGTTAACGTCGTCTCTTTCGCCGTTCGTATGGAAAGAGTTAAAAAACGATAATTTATATATTAAATTTACTGTTCAAAAAGCAGTCTCTCAGTTTCCTTTCGAAGCATGTTTAGCTGATTTGAAGTTGAAATTATTTCAATATTATCATCACCAAAATAAAAAAACTAAAAGATAACGAAAGGAAAACCTGGATTTCACTTGACTTGAGAGCAATTATACATTCATCATATAAAATAACGCTTCATTACCGCAGAAATCAATGAGGAAATTAGTGAAGTCCTGCTTTATTCCATGTAAACATTTCGAAGACATTTGGTTACTCTGTATCGTTATGACTTAGTACTCATGAACTCTGTATCGTTATGACACAGTACTCATGAACTCTGTATCGTTATGACACAGTACTCATGAACTCTGTATCGTTATGACACAGTACTCATGAACTCTGTATCGTTATGACACAGTACTCATGAACTATGACACAGTATTCACGAACTCTGTATCGTTATGACACAGTGCTCATGAACTATGACACAGTACTCATGAACTATGACACAGTACTCATGAACTCTGCATCGTTATGACACAGTACTTATGAACTATGACACAGTAGGCATGAACTCTATCGTTATGACACAGTACTCCTGAACTATGACACAGTACTCCTGAACTATGACACAGTCCTCATGAACTCTGCATCGTTATGACACAGTACTCATGAACTATGACACAGTCCTCATGAACTATGACACAGTACTCATGAACTATGACACAGTACTCATGGACTCTGCATCGTTATGACACAGTCCTCATGAACTATGGCACAATCCTCATGAACTCTGTATCGTTATGACACAGTACTCATGAACTATGGCACAGTAGTCATGAACTCTGTATCGTAATGATACAGTACTCATGAACTATGACACAGTCCTCATGAACTATGACACAGTCCTCATGAACTCTGTATCGTTATGACACGGTACTCATGAACTCTGTATCGTTATGACACGGTTCTCATGAACTCTGTATCGTTATGACACAGTACTCATGAACTCTGTATCGTTATGACACAGTACGCACGAACTATGACACAGTACTCATGAACTATGTATCGTTAGGACACGGTACTCATGAACTCCGCATCGTTATGACACAGTACTCACGAACTATGACACAGTACTCATTAACTCTCTATCGTTAGGACACGGTACTCATGAACTCTGTATCGTTTTGACACAGTACTCATGAAATCTATATCGTTGTAACACAGTACGCTTGCTCTAACAGTTTGAATACATTACTCATTAAATAAGCCTTGGTTTTACTTTTGATCTTAAAATGGGAATTGTGTCGAGGGAGGTGGGGTGGAGCGTGATTTTAAATAAACTGTTAAATCTGCTTTCACTAATCCAGACAAACCAGCTCTGTGACACCTGGCTCCACACACCTCGTCACGTCCTACATCGCCTGATGTCACCTGACTCCTGATGAATGTGGAGTGGTGGCCTAGAGGTAACGCGTCCGCCTAGGAAACGAGAGAGAATCTGAGCGCGCTGGTTCGAATCACGACTCAGCCGCCGATATTTTCTCCCCCTCCACTAGACCTTGAGTGGTGGTCTGGACGCTAGTCATTCGGATGAGACGATAAACCGGGGTCCCGTGTGCAGCATGCACTTAGCGCACGTAAAAGAACCCACGGCAACAAATACAAATGTAACAATGAATGAATGAAACAATGCTAGAGATTTGTGTGATAAAAAAAAAAAAAAAAAAAAACGAAAAA
>NC_134891.1:19243795-19253795 GCF_041734735.1 Babylonia areolata
AGACAGACAGGAGTTAGACAGTAGTCAGTGGATAGACAGATGGGAGTTAGACACTAGTCAGTGGAGAGTCAGACAGGAGTTAGACACTAGTCAGTGGATAGTCAGACAGGAGTTAGACACTAGTCAGTGGATATTCAGACAGGAGTTAGACACTAGTCAGTGGATATTCAGACAGGAGTTAGACACTAGTCAGTGGATAAACAGATGGGAGTTAGACACTAGTCAGTGGATAGTCAGACAGGAGTTAGACACTAGTCATTGGATAGACAGGAGTTAGACACTAGTCAGTGGATAGACAGATGGGAGTTAGACACTAGTCAGTGGATAGACAGACAGGAGTTAGACACTAGTCAGTGGATAGACAGACAGGAGTTAGACACTAGTCAGTGGATAGTCAGACGGGAGTTAGACACTAGTCAGTGGATAGACAGACAGGAGTTAGACACTAGTCAGTGGATAGACAGATGAGAGTGAAGAGTTAATCACTCGTTATCGGCGTTTTCAATGATATGTTGTTCATGCACGCAGGTACACACACACACACACACACACACACACACACACACACACACACACACACACACACACACACACACACACACACACATACACACACGACAGCACCCACCCTCCCTCCCAGGACCCCCTTCCATCAACCCAGTCTTTACACCTGATGAGAGGCTGTTGGCTGCACACAGGTGTGGTCCAACTTGCCACACTGCAGACAGCCCACGCGGCGAAGACTGCCATCGAGTTAGACACTAGTCAGTGGATAGTCAGACAGGAGTTAGACACTAGTCAGTGGATAGAGAGGTGGGAGTTAGACACTAGTCAGTGGATAGTCAAACAGAAGATAGACACTGGATAGACATGAGTTAGACACTAGTCAGTGGATAGTCAGACAGGAGTTAGACACTAGTCAGTGGATAGAGAGGTGGGAGTTAGACACTAGTCAGTGGATAGTCAAACAGAAGATAGACACTAGTCAGTGGATAGACAGACATGAGTTAGACAGTAGTCAGTGGATAGACAGACAGGAGTTAGACACTAGTCAGTGGATAGTCAGACAGGAGTTAGACACTAGTCAGTGGATAGACATGAGTTAGACACTAGTCAGTGGATAGTCAGACAGGAGTTAGACACTAGTCAGTGGATAGAGAGGTGGGAGTTAGACACTAGTCAGTGGGTAGTCAAACAGAAGATAAACACTAGTCAGTGGATAGACAGACATGAGTTAGACAGTAGTCAGTGGATAGTCAGACAGGAGTTAGACACTAGTCAGTGGATAGTCAGACAGGAGTTAGACACTAGTCAGTGGATAGACAGAGATGAGTTAGACACTAGTCAGTGGATAGACAGACAGGAGTTAGACACTAGTCAGTGGATAGTCAGACAGGAGTTAGACACTAGTCAGTGGATAGACAGACAGGAGTTAGACACTAGTCAGTGGATAGACAGGAGTTAGACACTAGTCAGTGGATAGACAGATGGGAGTACACTAGTCAGTGGATAGTCAGACAGGAATTAGACACTAGTAGGTGGATAGTCAGACGGGAGTTAGACACTAGTCAGTGGATATTCAGACAGGAGTTAGACACTAGTCAGTGGATATTCAGACAGGAGTTAGACACTAGTCAGTGGATAAACAGATGGGAGTTAGACACTAGTCAGTGGATAGTCAGACAGGAGTTAGACACTAGTCATTGGATAGACAGGAGTTAGACACTAGTCAATGGACAGACAGATGGGAGTTAGACACTAGTCAGTGGATAGACAGACAGGAGTTAGACACTAGTCAGTGGATAGACAGACAGGAGTTAGACACTAGTCAGTGGATAGACAGATGAGAGTGAAGAGTTAATCACTCGTTAGCGGCGTTTTCAATGATATGTTGTTCATGCACGCAGGTACACACACACACACACACACACACACACACACACACACACACACACACACACATACACACAGCACCCACCCTCCCTCCCAGGACCCCCTTCCATCAACCCAGTCTTTACACCTGATGAGAGGCTGTTGGCTGCACACAGGTGTGGTCCAACTTGCCACACTGCAGACAGCCCACGCGGCGAAGACTGCCATCGAGTTAGACACTAGTCAGTGGATAGTCAGACAGGAGTTAGACACTAGTCAGTGGATAGAGAGGTGGGAGTTAGACACTAGTCAGTGGATAGTCAAACAGAAGATAGACACTAGTCAGTGGATAGACAGACATGAGTTAGACACTAGTCAGTGGATAGACAGACAGGAGTTAGACACTAGTCAGTGGATAGTCAGACAGGAGTTAGACACTAGTCAGTGGATAGACATGAGTTAGACACTAGTCAGTGGATAGACAGACAGGAGTTAGACACTAGTCAGTGGATAGACAGGAGTTAGACACTAGTCAGTGGATAGACAGATGGGAGTACACTAGTCAGTGGATAGTCAGACAGGAATTAGACACTAGTAGGTGGATAGTCAGACGGGAGTTAGACACTAGTCAGTGGATATTCAGACAGGAGTTAGACACTAGTCAGTGGATATTCAGACAGGAGTTAGACACTAGTCAGTGGATAAACAGATGGGAGTTAGACACTAGTCAGTGGATAGTCAGACAGGAGTTAGACACTAGTCATTGGATAGACAGGAGTTAGACACTAGTCAATGGACAGACAGACAGGAGTTAGACAGTAGTCAGTGGATAGACAGACAGGAGTTAGACACTAGTCAGTGGATAGACAGACGGGAGTTAGACACTAGTCAGTGGATAGTCAGACAGGAGTTAGACACTAGTCAGTGGATAGACAGATGAGAGTGAAGAGTTAATCACTCGTTATCGGCGTTTTCAATGATATGTTGTTCATGCACGCAGGTACACACACACACACACACACACACACACACACACACACACACACACACATACACACACGACAGCACCCACCCTCCCTCCCAGGACCCCCTTCCATCAACCCAGTCTTTACACCTGATGAGAGGCTGTTGGCTGCACACAGGTGTGGTCCAACTTGCCACACTGCAGACAGCCCACGCGGCGAAGACTGCCATCGATCGCCATGGAAATCCTCACTTTGCGTGAACTATTACACATTTCATGCTGCATTGTATATGGGGGCGTTGCAGGTTTGGGTGGGGTGGGGTGGGGGGTTTTGGGTGGAGAGGTAGTTTGGAACTGTCTTCCGTTCCTCACAAGCTGATGCCACAGATATGGTGTATCGTGTATGGAATAGCCCGCACTCACTGACGACTCCTTGAAACGGACACTGCACACTGAAACACTGCATCGTGTCTTTCTGTCTTTTTTTTTTTTTTTTTCCTCCTTAGTTCGTGATGGAATAATGGAAACATACCCACACACGCACGCACAGACACATACACACGCACACACGCACGCGCGCGCACACACACACACACACACACGTTAAAGACTACAACCCCCCCCCCACACACACACACACACACACACACACACACCCCACCCCCAAGTTCCACATAACACAGGCTGGAGCACTGCTGACACCCTGCAGTGTTCAGCTAGACAGGGAAACAAGGAGTTCAGCGTGGCCGCTATGTAGGTCAGGAGGAGGCAGGCAGACAGACAGACAGACAGACGCTGAGTCACGTGCTGTCAGGAGGAAGACACTGTCCAGTCTGTTGCCTCACTGGTCGTCATCAGGCCAAGGGTGACATCACTGATGTCGGAGTTGATGTTGTGGCTGCCGTGTGACGTTCAGTCCTGTGTGACGTGGCAGCGACATGACGTTCAGTCCTGTATAACGTGGCAGCGACACAACGTTCAGTCCTGTGTGACGTTGCGGCAGGATAACGTTCAGTCCTGTCTCCTCTATTTATTTGTTCATCCATTTCATTCGTTATCATTCTTTACTCCTCTTATTGTGTTAATGTCTGTGAATCACGCTTTAGCTACGAGATAGACGCTCCACCAGAAGACCTTGCCATTTCCCACTGAATATTATCTTCTTCACTGTTTCTTCTTCTTCTTCTTCTTTTTTTTTTCGTTCGTTGGTTTGTTTGTTTAGTTTTCCAGGCCACAGAATGAAGGATGTCTCGCGGAAGATAACGTTGACATCGGACTGTATTCATTCCCGCACGGATTGCGTCCCCTGGGCCGTCACTGGTGATCACATTGAAATGCTTTGCTTTATTCATCTTTTTTTTTTCTTTCTTTTCTTTTTTTATTCACTCATGTATTTAGTTAGTTAGCTAGTTAGTTATTTGTATATTTATTCATTTATTTATTTATCTCTTGATTTTATTTATTCGTTTGTTTGTTTATTTATACATTTATTTATTCTTCAATCAGCAAGCAGCGAAGTAACCAGTTTTTTCCGACAGGAATGATGGAAGCGAAAGGTGTTTTGCAGAGAATGACCCAGTGGACCAACTGTCACTGTCCTGTCTCTTCACCACCCGTGTTTCCTGTGCTGGGTCACTTCACCACCCGTGTTTCCTGTGCTGTCTCTTCACCACCCGTGTTTCCTGTGCTGGGTCACTTCACTGTCCTGTCTCTTCACCACCCGTGTTTCCTGTGCTGGGTCACTTCACTGTCCTGTCTCTTCACCACCCATGTTTCCTGTGTTGGGTCACTTCACTGTCCTGTCTCTTCACCACCCGTGTTTCCTGTGCTGGGTCACTTCACCACCCGTGTTTCCTGTGCTGGGTCACTTCATCACCCGCGTTTCCTGTGCTGGGTCTTCACCACCCGTGTTTCCTGTGCTGTCGCTGCACCACCCGTGTTTCCTGTGCTGGGTCACTTCACCAACCGTGTTTCCTGTGCTGTCTCTTCAACACCCGTGTTTCCTGTTCTTGTCACTTCACTGTCCTGTCACTTCACCACCCGTGTTTCCTGTGCTGGGTCACTTCACCACCCGTGTTTCCTGTGCTGGGTCACTTCACCACCCGTGTTTCCTGTGCTGTCTCTTCACCTGCCGTGTTTCCTGTGCTGGGTCACTTCACCACCCGTGTTTCCTGTGCTGGGTCTTCACTGTCCTGTCTCTTCACCACCCGTGTTTCCTGTGTTGGGTCACTTCACTGTCCTGTCTCTTCACCACCCACGTTTCCTGTGCTGGGTCACTTCACTGTCCTGTCTCTTCACCACCCGTGTTACCTGTGCTGGGTCACTTCACTGTCCTGTCTCTTCACCACCCGTGTTACCTGTGCTGGGTCACTTAACTTCACTTTCAGCTTCAAGGGGGTGTCAAAGCGTGCGGACTGATCCATACACGCTACACCACACGTGCTGTTATCAAGAAAGAAAGAAGAAAGAAAAAGATGAGCAGATACCTGAACCTGGCGTCACCCAGTACACTGATTATACCTGGAGAGCCTGCAAAACATCAACATGAAACAATCACAGGAAAGAAAGCAGTAAATGATAGCATTGAAATGATTATGATAAAGCGAAAGATACGTAGAACGCAAATGATTGAAATGACTCAAGAACAACAATAGGCGAAACCCGCGTGCACCAAACATGCACCTACACGTGCACCCACACATGCACGCATAATCACGGAAGCGTCAAAATGCGCGCACACATACATACACACGCGCGCGCGCACACAGGCCTGCGCACATACATACACAGACTGACCTCCCTTCCATTCAAATTCACCTGTCACACGGAGACAGACAGACAGACATACAGACAGCACACACCCACACACAGAGACGCGCGCGCGCTCATGCACACACCCACACACGCGCGCGCGAAAAAAAACTTTTTTTTTTTTTTTTTCAAGTCACTGATTTTCTTTTCTTTGTTTTTTAAACAAGTGTGGCGAAAAGTCAGTATGTCAAAAATTAACGAGCATTTGATAATGAAATCATTCTTGGATGCAACGCTAAATTTATAGCAGAAGTACAAACAAATAGATAATGATACATGAATCGGAATTGTGTTGATATTTTTATAGTTATTCTGGCTTTTTTTTTTTGGGGGGGGGGGGGGGGGGGTGTGCAATCCGAAAAAAAAAGAAACATTTCATTAATCAGTGAATTGTTGCGTCAGTCTGTTTTTGGTTTTGTTTTTTAATGTGTTTTCCAAAGGATGGTTGAGTGAATCTGTGTGATTATTTTTATGTAGAGTAAATCTGGGTCGTTATTTTTATCCATCTTGAACGGATGGTCGAGTCAGTCTATTCGTGTGTGTGTGTGTGTGTGTGTGTGTGTGTGTGTGTGTGTGTGTGTGTGTGTGTGTGTGTGTGTTTTCTAATACATTTTTTTCTTTGTAGTTCTATCTCTTGCAGTAGTGTGTGTGTGTGTGTGTGTGTGTGTGTGTGTGTGTGTGTGTTTTCTAATACATTTGTTTTCTTTGTGGTTCTGTCTCTTGCAGTTGTGTGTGTGTGTGTGTGTGTGTGTGTGTGTGTGTGTGTGTGTGTGTGTGTGTGTGTTTTCTAATACATTTTTTGTCTTTGTAGTTCTATCTCTTGCAGTAACTGGCAAGCATATTGAGAAGTGTGTCTAATCAATTACGATTTGAAATCAATTAATTGTTGTTGTTTTCTGTACGTCGTCAAAATACACAAATTACTGCTGTTGCCACCATGGCAAAAGTCCTGTCTTGGCAAGAACAATTGATATGGGGGATAGGGGTTGGGGGCTGGGGGGGGCGGGGGGGGAGGGGGTTTGGGGTTTCTGAATGACAGAAGCAGGATAGCGAGTCAGTGGACCAGCAGTGGTATGTGAGTACTAGTGCACGTCTCTGTAAGACAGAAGAAATGAATATCAATGGATCAATGGAGATTCACGTCACAAGTATCATTGAAGAGTTCTGTCCCTTGGACCAATCATTCGGTTCACCTGTATTCGGTTCACCTGTATGCACGTGACAATCATGTTATGCACGTGACAATCATTCGGTTCACCTGTATGCACGTGACAATCATGTTATGCACGTGACAATCATTCGGTTCACCTGTATGCACGTGACAATCATGTTATGCACGTGACAATCATTCGTTTCACATGTATGCACGTGACAATCATGTTATGCACGTGACAATCATTCGTTTCACATGTATCTACGTGACAATCATGTTATGCACGTGACAATCATTCGTTTCACATGTATGCACGTGACAATCATGTTATGCACGTGACAATCATTCGTTTCACATGTATGCACGTGACAATCATGTTATGCACGTGACAATCATTCGGTTCACCTGTATGCACGTGACAATCATGTTATGCACGTGACAATCATTCGTTTCACATGTATGCACGTGACAATCATGTTATGCACGTGACAATCATTCGGTTCACCTGTATGCATGTGACAATCATGTTATGCACGTGACAATCATTCGTTTCACATGTATGCACGTGACAATCATGTTATGCACGTGACAATCATTTGTTTCACATGTATCTACGTGACAAACATGTTATGCACGTCACAATCATTCGGTTCACCTGTACGCACGTGACAATCATGCTATGCACGTGACAATCATTCGGTTCACCTGTATGCGCGTGACAATCATTCGGTTCAACTGTATGCGCGTGACAATCTTATGCACGTGATAATCTTATGCACGTGACAATCATTCGTTTCACCTGTATGCACGTGACAATCATTCGGTTCATCCGTATGCACGTGACAATCATTCGGTTCATCTGTATGCTCGTGACAATCATTCATTTCACCTGTATGCACGTGACAATCATTCGGTTCACTTGTATGCACGTGATAAATGGACCACCTGGCTGGAGACGGCAGGTGACCAGTGTGAACACTAACCCCCCTGGCGTGCATGGCGGGAAAGCGCAAAATGCCCTGAACACAATTCTCGGCTGATTGCTGGCAGCTGCTGGCTGGGCTTAGGGAGAACGTAACCAGAGAGGCATTGCTCGGCTGGGTTATTGCAGCCTACCATGCTGGCTGTCTGCACCGAACCAGTCACTTCAACAGCGAACCAGATATACACCACAACAGGGAACCCATGTGAGATGTGTTCGCTCCGAACAGTTTTAACTCACTCAGTACGGCCAGTCCTCTCTTCTCCTCTACACAGACCCCTCGGATGTCCAGAGGGTGTCTCAATGACCCAACCTTTAGCTTCCGTCGTCAGAATTGTGGTATTCTTTGTCAATATTCACCTCTTCAGTATGAGAGCCTTCCACTTGCAATATTTTGATGGTGGTAATTGGGGTGAAACGCTGTTAACGTCTTCTCTTTCGCCGTTCGTATGGAGAGAGTTAAGCGGGGATGACGTGCCAGAAACGGGGCTCCGACAGACCCAGCTTCCTCTCACTGGTGGGGATCAGATCCTGGAGCAGCAACACCTGAACTGCACAGTGCGTGCATCCGTACATGTTGGAGGTGGCGTCTGTCCTGTCAGGGTCGTCCTCCACACTGGGGACGAGGTGTGGAGAGAAGGGGAAGGAGGAGGGGGTGGGGAATGACGGGTGGGCTGAGCCGTCACAGCGGGGGGCTGTGGGGGGGCGGGGGGGGGGCGCTTCGGGGGAGGGCCAAGGGCGGCAACTCCTCCAGGTAGATGGCAGGCGGATGGGGGGGAGAAGGGGTGGGGCAGCTCGTGAATGAAGAGGTGGAGGGGCAGGGGGGTGGGGGGTGGGGTGTGAGGAATGGTGGGCGGTGAAGGGAGGGGTGGGGGTGGCGGGTAGGGTGGAAGGGTGTGGGGGGTCAGCGGGCCTCTCTCGCACACCTCCTCCATGCAGCCACGGCCATGTACGTCAACATGTACACACAGAGGGTCGCGCGGGACGTCACCAGAACGACACCTCAGAGAGAGTCATCAGAAAGTGGGGTCAGAAGGGTTCGATCAGCAGCTCGAGGCGTCACAACACACAGCTTCAGATGCCTCTATCATGACACCGGCTAGTAACGCCACAACAGTCTCATATCACGGCTAGTGACGCCACAACAGTCTCACATCACGGCTAGTGACACCAGAAGTCTCACATCACGGTTAGTGACGTCAAAACAGTCTCACATCACGGCTAGTGACGCCACAACAGTCTCACATCACGGCTAGTGACGCCACAACAGTCTCACATCACGGCTAGTGACGTCACAACAGTCTCACATCACGGCTAGTGACGCCACAGTAGTCTCACGCCACAACAGTCTCACATCACGGTTAGTGACGTCAAAACAGACTAACATCACGGCGAGTGACGGCACAACAGTCTCACATCACGGCTAGTGAAGCCACAACAGTCTCAATCACGGTTAGTGACGTCACAGAGTCTCACATCACGGCAAGTGACGGCACAAGTCTCACATCACGGCTAGTGACGTCACAACAGTCTTACATCACGGTTAGTGACGCCACAAGTCTCACAATACGGCTAGTGACGTCACAACAGTCTCACAGCACGGCAAGTGACGCCACAAGACTCACATCACGGCTAGTGAAGCCACAAGTCTCACATCATGGCTAGTGACGCCACAAGTCTCACATCACGGCTAGTGACGTCACAACAGTCTCACATCACGGCTAGTCACGGCACAACAGTCTCATATCACGGCTAGTGACGCCACAACAGTCTCATATCACGGCTAGTGAGGTCACAACAGTCTCAAATCACGGCTAGTGACGTCACAAGACTCACATCACGGCTAGTGACGTGACACCAGTCTCACATCACGGCTAGTGACGTCACAACAGTCTCACATCACGGATAGTGACGTCACAACAGTCTCACATCACGGCTAGAGTAGGCACAACAGCTTCTCATCTCTTTGTGGAGCAGCCCTGGTGAAGGCCCACTGTAAGGACAGTGGTGGGGAAATGACGTCACAGCGTAGGCAGCAGGCTGCACAAGGAGCGACGCGAAGAGCATCTCCGTCATCACTGTGTTGGTCACCTGCACAATAACAGCTGTGGTCATGTGTGTACATCTCTGTCACCACTGTGTTGGTTACCTGGACAATAACAGCTGTGGTTATGTGTGTACATCTCAGTCATCACTGTGTCGGTCACCTGGACAATAA
>NC_134891.1:19258795-19271295 GCF_041734735.1 Babylonia areolata
GAATTTCTTCCTCCTCGCTCGCTGTGCATGACTGGTGGAGTGAATTTCTTCCACTCCGCTCGCTGTGCATGACTGACGCAGTGAATTTCTTCCTCTCTCCGCTCGCTGTGTATAACTGGTGGAGTGAATTTCTTCCTCTCTCCGCTCGCTGTGCATGACTGGTGGAGTGAATTTCTTCCTCTCCGCTCGCTGTGCATGACTGGTGGAGTGAATTTCTTCCTCTCCCCGCTCGCTCTGCATGACTGGCGGAGTGAATTTCTTCCTCTCTCCGTTTGCTGTGCATGACTGGTGGAGTGAATTTCCTGGCCCTGTGAGCACTACACATTCCGTCTTGAGGGGGAACATTGTGGATAGTGCCCAGAGAAAGCACAGAGCGGAATGCATTGACAGTCAACTGAACGTCGCGTTCCCAGAAAGACAAGCACACTGAGGAGAAACCTGGATCCCGCCACGTCCCTACGCCCACCCCACCCCCCGCGACCACCCCCCTCACCCCCTCACCACCACCGTCTCTTTATAATATAGTCTTTTCCAGCAGTAACATGACGTCAGAGTTGTTCCTCTCAAACCAATAGAGTCTTTTCCAGCAGTAACATGACGTCACAGTTGTTGCAGTCAAACCAATAATGTGGAGTCTTTTCCAGCAGTAACATGACGTCAGAGTTGTTGCAGTCAAACCAATAATGTGGAGTCTTTTCCAGGAGTAACATGACGTCAGAGTTGTTGCAGTCAAACCAATAATGTAGAGTCTTTTCCAGCAGTAACATGACGTCACAGTTGTTGCAGTCAAACCAATAATGTAGAGTCTTTTCCAGCAGTAACATGACGTCACAGTTGTTGCAGTCAAACCAATAATGTGGAGTCTTTTCCAGCAGTAACATGACGTCACAGTTGTTCCTCTCAAACCAATAATGTGGAGGTTTTTTTCAGCAGTAACATGACGTCAGAGTTGTTGCAGTCAAACCAGTAATGTGGAGTCTTTTCCAGGAGTAACATGACGTCAGAGTTGTTGCAGTCAAACCAGTAATGTGGAGTCTTTTCCAGGAGTAACATGACGTCAGAGTTGTTGCAGTCAAACCAATAATGTAGAGTCTTTTCCAGCAGTAACATGACGTCACAGTTGTTGCAGTCAAACCAATAATGTAGAGTCTTTTCCAGCAGTAACATGACGTCACAGTTGTTGCAGTCAAACCAGTAATGTGGAGTCTTTTCCAGCAGTAACATGACGTCACAGTTGTTGCAGTCAAACCAATAATGTAGAGTCTTTTCCAGCAGTAACATGACGTCACAGTTGTTCCTCTCAAACCAATAATGTGGAGTCTTTTCCAGCAGTAACATGACGTCACAGTTGTTCCTCTCAAACCAATAATGTGGATTTTTTTTCCAGTAGTAACATGACGTCAGAGTTGTTGCAGTCAAACCAATAATGTAGAGTCTTTTCCAGCAGTAACATGACGTCACAGTTGTTGCAGTCAAACCAGTAATGTAGAGTCTTTTCCAGCAGTAACATGACGTACACAGTTGTTGCAGTCAAACCAATAATGTGGAGTCTTTTCCAGCAGTAACATGACGTCAAAGTTGTTGCAGTCAAACCAGTAATGTGGAGTCTTTTCCAGCAGTAACATGACGTCACAGTTGTTGCAGTCAAACCAATAATGTAGAGTCTTTTCCAGCAGTAACATGACCTCGGAGTTGTTGGAGTCAAACCAGTAATGTAGAGTCTTTTCCAGCAGTAACATGACGTCACAGTTGTTGCAGTCAAACCAGTAATGTGGAGTCTTTTCCAGCAGTAACATGACGTCACAGTTGTTACAGTCAAACCACGGACCAGCAGAGCGGCACTTCGATCCGGCATGTCTCCCCGTTCCCAACACGGTGCACAGTGTCCCTGAAGATCCCAAGTCAGCCGCTGATGACCGCGGACAGACAGTTCAGGCAGGAGGAAGGTGGCAGAA
This sequence comes from Babylonia areolata, assembly GCF_041734735.1. NCBI lineage: Eukaryota > Metazoa > Mollusca > Gastropoda > Neogastropoda > Buccinidae > Babylonia > Babylonia areolata. The sequence continues at coordinate 19,260,751 of NC_134891.1, forward strand.
TGGTTAAGACGCTCATCTGCCAATACAAAAGTTCGTGAGGGTCTGGGTTCGAATCCCGCTCTTGGCCTTTCTCTCAAGTGTGACTGGAAAATCAAACTGAGCGTCTAGTCATTCGGAGGAGACGATAAACCGAGGCCCCGTGTGCAGCACGCGCTTGGCGCACTGAAAAAGAACCCACGGCAATGAGAGTGTTGTCCTCTGGCAAAATGCTGTCAAAGAAATCCACTGTTACAGGTACACAAACATATATATGTGCGTACTCTCCAGGCCTGACTGAGCGCGTTGGATTATGCTTCTGGTCAGGCATCTGACTAACAGATGTGGTGCAGCGTATATGGGTTTGTCTGGACGCAGTGACGCTTCCTTGAGAAACCAAAACAGTTCAGACAGCATGCTGTCCTTCACTCCTCACGTGCAGAGCTGACCTCATGCACCAAAACAGTTCAGACAGCATGCAGTCCTTCACTGTGCAGAGCTGACTTCATGCAATAAAACAGTTCAGACAGCACGCTGTCCTTCACTCCTCACGTGCAGAGCTGACCTCATGCGCCAAAACAGTTCAGACAGCACGCTGTCCTTCACTCCTCACGTGCAGTGCTGACCTCATGCGCCAAAACAGTTCAGACAGCACGCTGTCCTTCACTCCTCACGTGCAGTGCTGACCTCATGCACCAAAACAGTTCAGACAACACGATGTCCTTCACTCCTCACGTGCAGTGCTCACCTCATGCACCAAAACAGTTCAGACAGCATGCAGTCCTTCAGTCCTCACGTGCAGTGCTGACCTCATGCACCAAAACAGTGCTGTCCTTCACTCCTCACGTGCAGTGCCGACCTCATGCGCCAAAACAGTTCAGACAGCATGCAGTCCTTCACTCCTCACGTGCAGTGCTGACCTCATGCACCAAAACAGTGCTGTCCTTCACTCCTCACGTGCAGTGCTGACCTCATGCACCAAAACAGTTCAGACAGCATGCAGTCCTTCACTCCTCACGTGCAGTGCTGACCTCATGCACCAAAACAGTTCAGACAGCATGCAGTCCTTCAGTCCTCACGTGCAGTGCTGACCTCATGCACCAAAACAGTGCTGTCCTTCATTCCTCACGTGCAGTGCTGACCTGATGCACCAAAACAGTTCAGACAGCACCCACTCCTCATGGCCAGGACCGTGCTAAGGAGAGCGTGGCTCCCAGCTCTTCGACGGAGACCTCCAAGCCCACCACCAGTAAGACTCCCAAGTCAAGTCAAATCAAGTCGCTAAGTCAAGTCAAATGAAATCAAGTCAAATCAAGTCAAGTCGTCAAGTCAAGTCGTTAAGTCGTCAAATCAAGTCAAGTCATCAAATCAAGTCAAGTCGTCAAATCAAATCAAGTCTAGTCAAGTCGTCAAGTCAAGTCGGTAAGTCGTCAAATCAAGTCAAGTCATCAAATCAAGTCAAGTCGTCAAATCAAATAAAGTCTAGTCAAGTCGTCAAGTCAAGTCAAGTCAAGTCGTTAAGTCGTCAAGTCAAGTCGTTAAGTTGTCAAGTCAAGTCGTCACGTCAAGTCTAATCAAGTCAAGTCAAGTCAAGTCGTCAAACTGAAGTCAAGTCAAATCAGGTCAATTCAAGTCAAGTCATCAAATCAAGTCGTCAAATCGAGTCAAATCAAGTCGTCAATTCAAATCGAGTCAAATCAAGTAAAGTCAAGTCAAGTCGTCAAATCAAGTTAAGCCTAGTTAAATCAAGTCCATTCGTCAAATCAAATCAAATCTAGTGAAGTCAAGTCAAGTCAAGATTTAATCCGAAAATTCCCCATGGCGGCACATGAAAAAAAGGGGGCGGAGGGGGGGAGGGGGCAAAAGGAAAACAATACATGGTTGCAATGTATGTCGCAAGGTTACATTGTGCATGATGGACTTGTTATACAAAAAAATATAAAAAAATAATAATAATGCTCCGTTTAGAACGTCATCTGAACACACACACACAAAAACAAAACCCATCTCGTTTCAAATAGCACAAATTGCACCGACAGTACCTAGAACTCTAGCCGAGTAGAATGATAATATTTCAGAGGAAGCAGGACTAGGAGCTGCCACCCAGCCAGGACACCTGGATACCCAGCACAGCGTCTCCAGTGACGTGTGTGTGATAGTTCGTCCTCCTCACCACCCCTGCCAAGACATTTCTCGCTACAACAGGGGTTTGTGTGTGTGTGTGTGTGTGTGTGTGTGTGTGTGTTTTAATTCATTTAACTCTCTCCATACGAACGGCGAAAGAGACGACGCAAACAGCGTTTCACCCCAATTACCATCATCAAAAAATTGCAAGCGGAAGGCTCTTATACTGAAGAGGTGAATGTTGACAAAGAATACCACAATTCTGACGACGGAAGCTAAAGGTTGGGTCATTCAGACACCCACTGGACATCCGATGGGTCTGTATAGAGGAGAAAAGAGGACTGGCCGTACTGAGTGAATTAATGTCTATCCACATTAAGTGATATTAGACAGAAAAAAAGGAGGGGTAGGGTTGGGGTGGGTGGTGGCGGGTGGAGGAAGGAGGGAAAGGGTGAGGGGAAAAAATCACAACATTTACAACAATCTGGCTAAAACAATAACTTCCAAACTTAGAAGAAAAAAAAAAAGATAAATCATTTTAACAACCTAGTTGGACTATCCAACAAAGATTTGAAACAGTGCAGCATTAGCAGTGACAAGTCCAAGATATATACACAAATCTTGGGTCGGGGGGGTGGGGAGGGGGGAATTATAACAGCAACCCAATTGGACTATTTAAGATTTAAAGAAACTGAACAATAAAAGTGATGAGTCCAATATTTCTTGCATCGGAAAAGATGCTAGTACAGGAATATGACATTTTAACATGCCGCAAGTAAATACATGATCACTTGTTATAGGATTACCACATATACAGGAAACACTTTTTATGTATTTTGTCTTGAAACAGTTCAGTTTCAATCTGCAGATCAATGATGCAATCTGCCTTTTACTGTAAATGTGTTGTTCATATTTACCAACAATTCCAAAAATATTACTTATTTCTTCGTATAAGTTGGAACGGCCCATTTTCCTTTCTTCTGACTGAAAGTATGATCGCTGGATTTGTTCTGCTATACTATTACACTCCTGCAATGAAAATGGAAGAGATAAATATGTTGACTCAGCTGATTCCTTAGCTCCTTTTTTCGCCAAGAGATCAACCTTCTCATTATAAAGAAGGCCACAATGCGAAGGAATCCAGATAAATGTAGTACTAGTACCCCTCAATGAGAGTAAATGAATTAGATGTTTAATTACAATAATAATTTCAGATCTAACTTTGGAGTGTAAATATTTGATAACATTAATGACTGACTTAGAGTCAACACAAAAAGCAATCTGGAAAATATTTTTTGGCAAATCGAGTAAGAAGTACTATGCCATAAGTACTGCAACTAGCTCCGCGGTAAAGATTAACTTATTTTTTCCCACGTTATAATTTTTTTTCTGCGTTTAGTTCAGGTATGATATATGTGGCACCTGCATTATTGTTTAACACAGAACCATCTGTATAAACCATCAGGTGGTTTGGATATTGATCACATAAGTGGATTCGGGCATAAGATGACAGTAAATTTATGTTTTCAGTCTTTGTTACATTCGTATAATCAATATCAAACTGGGCTCTCTTGAATTCCCAGGGTGGGATATGGGATAAAACGGACTGTTTGGCTACATTATGCTTCAGATTTAGATCAGAGCTTGTTATAGTAGTAGATGTGTATGTACTAATGGTTATATGGGAGGCTATGGTCCTAGCTCTTTTTGAAAAGTCAGTATCGGACTTAAGATTTAGTTCAGGTTTCAAATCATTTTCTGCTGTATAGCTTCTCAAGACGAATTTGGTGCATTGAAGGTTCCTGTGTTCTTCAAGTGGTAGTACCCCAGCCGCACTATATGTTTTAATACATGACGCATGATCTGGTATACCAAGAGTAAGTTTATATCCTTTGCAGTCTATGCTTTGGAGTTTCTTCAATAAATATTTTGGGGCACTGAAAAATACTTCTTGGGCATAAGTTAATTTTGATCGAAGAAGCGATGTAGATAGGCGATGTAGATAGTGTTAATCTGTCTTGTCCCCAAGATTGCTTACTTATAACTTTTAAGAAGTTTAACGTTTTTCTTGCTTTTGTTAAAATATTTTCTAAATGATAATTCCATGTTAGTTTTGTTGTCAGATATACTCCAAGGAATTTCACTACCTTTGCATATTCAAGGGGGGGGGGGGGGTTCATTTCTTTTAAAGTTAGGCATATTTACTGGATCTGACCCATTATTAAAAAGCATCATATGTGATTTTTCAGCAGACAACTCCAAGCCGTTTTCAATCATGTAATCAGAAATTATGTTTAGTTCATTTTGATATAGCCTTGAGAGATCTAGCAGGTGTGCACTTTTTTTAATGCTGCTTTCATCTACATGCATATGTCATCAGCATACTGGACAAGCACAATTTTTTTTGTTAGTTTTCTTGGTTGGTCGAACATTAAAATACTAAATAATAAAGGAGCAATAACAGACCCTTGAGGGATACCCATTTGTAGCTGCCTTGTAGAAGAATAAGCATTGCCTATTTTTGTTCAAATTTTCCTACTGGTTAAGAAACCTTTAATGAATTCAAATACATGACCTGACAAGCCAATGCTTTTAAGCTTGCAAAGCAATTTTGAGTGCCATATTTGATCATAGGCTTTCGTTACATCAACAAAATGTAGCTAATACGCACTTTCTTCTTGCAAACTGATGCTTAACTTGAGTGGTTAATTTGACAAAAGGTTCAATTGTAGATCTAGCCTTGCGAAATCCAGCTTGATTCACAGGGATAACGTAATGTGTGTGTGTGTGTTTGTGTGTGTGTGTGTGTGTGTGTGTGTGTGTGTGTGTGTGTGTGTGTGTGTTTCTGCATATCTGTTTCTCTCTGTCTCTGTCCCCGTCCCTCTCTCTGTCTGTCTGTCTTCCCGTCTCTTTGTCTCTGTCTCTGTCTCTGCTCTACCTGTCTGTCTGTCTCTCTTTTTCCGAACAGACTCAGTGAAAAATAAAGCAATCACCTTTCAGTGTAGCAGGTGATCGTATTACTGCGCATGATACCAATGATCCCCTCCACCACCTGCACACTCCCTCTCCTCCCCTCCCCCCCACCCCAACCGCTCCTGCCAGTCTCCAGGGTATAAAATCAAACGTGGCGCCCCATACCACTACGACAGCCGCTTTACCTTCAGTGCCTTCAGTCCTGTCAACAGCAAGATGTGTCCACATTCAGTGTTACAGATGAAGGTCAGTACTCCACCCCCCACTATTTGTATTTGTATTTCTTTTTTTATCACAACAGATTTCTCTGTGTGAAATTCGGGCTGCTCTCCCCAGGGAGAGCGCGTCGCTATACTACAGCGCCACCCATTTTTTTAATTTTTTCCTGCGTGTAGTTTTATTTGTTTTTCCTATCGAAGTGGATTTTTCTACAGAATTTTGCCAGGAACAACCCTTTTGTTGCCGTGGGTTCTTTAACGTGCGCTAAGTGCATGCTGCATACGGGTCCTCGGTTTATCGTCTCATCCTGTCTGTCTGTCTGTCAGCTACCCCAGAGCTACAGGTCTCAGAAACACAGGGTCCTCTCCGTTGTTATTTTGTGTGTGTTGATGTTCTTTTGTTTGCTTTTTGTTTTCTTTATCATTGTTCAAAGTCCTGTGGGAAGTAACCCAAGCACAGTGCATCAAGAGCCATTTTCATGGTACGTGCGTGATAGTCGTGTCCGACTATGACCGTCAGAACAGCTGAGTTGCAACTGCTGCCCCAACTATCTGAGCTAGAACTGGATGGAAGGGGAAAGTAGGGTAGGTGTGCTTAATTGCGAACGGTCCAGTCGAAGCTACCAGCTCAACGTGGGTACTGTAAAGATAACATATCGTAAACGTAGTTCTATTGTTTTACGAAGGCTTTCTCCGACTGATTGCACCAGGAAGAGTTCTTCTGCTCGTTCTTTTCTGTCGACGTTTGGAATTGCAGGGGTGCCTGGGGATAAATGCGAACGGGCAAGTCTAAATGGGAACGATGGCTTTTGGTACATGTAGACAAATCAAAACAGAAGCAGGTTTTTAACTCATGTACTGTCAGTTGTACTTTTCCCCCAATATAATTGCTTATAAATAGTGTTCAGTTGATTTCCCCAAAAAATATTGACATCTGAACATTCGAAAAAGAAGTGTTCTTATTGTCATGTGTTACTTTCATTTTGTGTAACAGAATGTTCGTTGGGTATATGTTATTAAGGATCTTCCATTGTAGTTCTCGCAGTTTCACTTCTTTTGCTGATAAATGAGGGATTGACCAGGTGTTTTTATTTGATTCAAAGTCAGGTTTTCTTTTCCAGAATCCATAGGCACATCAGTTTCCTTTATCTCATTCATGTGTTTCATTATCGAAATATTTTGAAATTGCTTTTGGTTGATCATTTCACTTGTTTACAGGAGGAAGGTGGCAGAATGGTTAAGACGCTCAGCTGCCAATACAGAGAGTCCGTGAGGGTGTGGGTTCGAATCCCGCTCTCGCCCTTTCTCCTAAGTTTGACTGGAAAATCAAACTGAGCGTCTAGTCTTTCGGATGAGACGATAAACCGAGGTCCCGTGTGCAGCACGCACTTGGCGCACTGAAAAAGAACCCATGGCAACGAGAGTGTTGTCCTCTGGCGAAATTACGTAAAATGAAATCCACTTTCATAGGTACACAAATATGTAAGCATGCACTCAAGGCCTGACTAAGCGCGTTGGGTTATGCTGCTGGTCAGGCATCTGCTCAACAGATGTGGTGTAGCGTGTATGGATTTGTCCGAACGCAGTGACGCCTCCTTGAGAAAGTGAAACTGAAACTGAAACTTACAAAGTGTCTTTCATTTGTCAGAGTGTGGGTTTGTGTGTGTGTCTGTCTGATCCATTCTGTCCATTCAGCTGGGATGGCATTCATTCATGGCATGATATTCGAAATAAGTGACAGCATTGTTCTGAGCTACTTTGTTTTGGATATCCTCCAGTGTGTATGATCTTTTTTCATCTATTCTAATTATATCAATGATTCTGTTTATTCCGGACATAGACCAGTTAGGAACAAGTAGTACGGTTTTCTTAAATTGTATGAAGCTGTTGTTCCCCAATGGTGATATTGAAGTTATGAAAAATGTACGCTTTCTGCTGATTCTAATGGTTTGGTTTCTAAGTATGTACTTTTTTTCTCTCCAAAATCCACTTTCAATATTATCAACACATTTTAATTCGTTAGGTCTACAATAAACGTCAAGAACATATGGCCATTTTCCAAATTGTCTAAAGTTCCATTTTGGGATACAACTCGTCTCAAAACTCACCTTTTCCCTCAGCAGTAAGTTCAAGTGTGGCAGGTCCACTTCCTTTTGCGTTAGCTGTGCTTGACTATGTGTGCATACGTATGTATGTGTACATAACTACATGCATGTATATGAATGTGTATTGTGTGTGCGTGTGTTTATGTAAGTTTTTTGCCTGTCTATGTGTGCGTATGTGTTAGGGTAGCTGTTAGATACACATGTATGTTAAAATGTATGTATGCAGTGTGTGTATGTGTGTGTGTGTGTGTGTGTGTGTGTGTGTGTGTGTGTGTGTGTGTGTGTGTGTGTGTGTGTAGTCACATTTTGGTGTGTGTATGTAACATAGATGTAATGTTTTATGTTAACAAAAGCGTTTTTGTAAAGCACCTAGAGCAGATTTCTGGATGGTGTGCTATATAAGTATCCATTATTATTATTATTATTATTATTATTAACTCCAGTTTTCGTCTGTAGAGTTGAATAGTTTCCCGACCCACTGTAGATGAAAGTGCCTGTGTAAACTGGCCGTGTTGACCATTCTTAGTGGTTGGTTTTGTTGCAGATGAAGATCTTGCTGTTCTTCTCCCTGCTTCTCCACTGCACAAGTAAGACAAAGTTTTGTCTGTGTTATAAAAGATAAATTTTATTATAGAAAAAAAAAAGATTTGTTGTCCATGTAGATACTATTACTTTATTAAATTATTAGCTAAATTTATCAAATGAATAATATATTAATCTCTTTGTCTCTCTCTCTGGCCTATCTGTCTCTGTCTGACTATATCTGTCTCTGTCTCTGTCTCTCTCTTTCTCTCTGTCTGCTTCTCTTTCTCTCTCTCTCTCTCCCTCCCTCCCTCTCTCTCGACCACCCCCTCTCTCTGTCCCTTCCTCACTCCCTCCCCATCTCTCTCCCTCCTTCCCTCCCTCTCTCTCTTTCTCTCCCTCCATCCCTCCCTCGCCCCCCCCCTCTCTCTCTCCCTCACCAGTTGACAAACATAAGACGTCTAACATTTCAAAGTACAAGGTGAGAAAACAATGACCATATCACACCACACACCACATCACCCCAGACACCACACCACATCACCACACATCACATCATCACATACACACACCACATCACCACACACACCACATCACCACACACACTACATCACCACACACACTACATCACCACACACACCACATCATCACACACCACATCACCACACATCACATCACCACACACACCATACCACCACACACCACATCACCACGCACACTACATCACCACACACACCACGCACACTACATCACCACACACACCACATCACCACACATCACATCACCACACACACACCACATCACCACACATCACATCACAACATCACCACATAACAACATCACCACATCACCACACACATCACCACACACTACATCACCACACACACCACATCACCACACACCACATCACCACACACCACATCACCGCACACACCACATCACCACACACCACACAACCACATCACTAGACACCACACACACCACATCACCACACACACCGCATCACATCATCACACCACCACACACACCACACACCACATCACCACACACACCACATCACCACACACCACACACACCACATCACCACACACCACACAATCACATCACCACACACACCCCATCACCACACACACCACACACCACATCACCACACACACCACATCACCACACACCACATCACCACACACCACACACCACATCACCACACACACCACATCACCACACACCACACACCACACACCACATCACCACACACCACATCACCACACACCACACAAACACATCACCACACCAAACACACACCACACACCGCATCACCACACACCACACCACATCACCACAGACGCTACATAACCACATACACCACACAACCACATCACGACACACACCACACCACATCACCACACACCACACACCACATCACCACATACACGACTTCTCCACACACACCACGTGTTATGTAAACGCCATAATCTTTCCCGCCTGGTTATGTTAATTCCAGCATTTTTCCCCCGTGGTTATGTCAACAGTGGAATCTTTCCCACGTGGTTATGTCAACAGTAGAATTTTTCCCACGTTGCTATGTCAACGCCAGCATCTTTCCCACGTGGTTACGTCAACGCCAGAATCTTTCCCACGTTGTCATGTCAACGCCAGCATCTTTCCCACCTGGTTATGTTAATGCAAGCATTTTTCCCACATGGTTATATCAATGCCAGCATCTTTCCCACGTGGTTAAGTCAACGCCAGCATTTTTCCCACGTAGTTACGTCAACGCCAGCATCTTTCCCACATGGTTATGTCAACGCCAGAATCTTTCCCACGTTGTTATGTCAACGCCAGCATCTTTCCCACGTTGTTATATCAACGCCAGCATCTTTCCCACGTTGTTATGTCAACGCCAGCATCTTTCCCACGTTGTTATATCAACGCCAGCATCTTTCCCACGTTGTTATGTCAACGCCAGAATCTTTCCCACGTTGTCATGTCAACGCCAGCATCTTTCCCACGTTGTTATATCAACGCCAGCATCTTTCCCACGTTGTTATGTCAACGTCAGCATCTTTCCCACGTTGTTATATCAACGCCAGCATTTTTCCCGTGTGATTATGTGAAGCATCTTTCACGCGTTGTTATGTCAACGGTAACAGACACCAGTTAGTTCTCTGCCCTCGCCCTCTATGCAAATGTTTTCGCAGAGGAGGCACGGTGGAACAAGACACAGCAAGAAGATGACCGATTGAATGGTCATTTGATATATAATATGATATAATATGGGTACGTATATGGCGTTTGTCGTCTATCAGACAGCAAGATCAAAGCGCTTTACAAGCACTGAATCATTTGCACACCGAACAAGAAGCCTCCACTTGTCCCGGTCAGTGGCAAACGCTTGGGTTTGCGCGAAGGTTTTCCCGATCCACTCAAGGATGTTGTCTTGTCCACCACTTTCTCTGACATCCCCTTCTTCTCTTTCCTTGAACTGTTCCTTGAAGGATGGTCTTGAAGAGGACACAACATCTTGTTACGTGGCCAAACCATTTCAGTAAACTCTTCTTTACAAGGGACAGCAGGTCTTCGTAAATGGTTCATATGCTGTCTCACTCTTCTGTGCATCTCCTCATCAG
>NC_134891.1:19276295-19283795 GCF_041734735.1 Babylonia areolata
AGGAGAGAGGATAGACTCTCAGCATATGCCAATCACTTGTCAGCTGAGGTGCTCAAAAAGTATTCAGTCGATTCCAAAAAGGAACAAGCCTATTGTTGTAGAAAAACTTGTGTGGGATCATACAAAATTAGACATGTTCAAAAGCGAACTTAGACAGCCTGCTGGATAATTTGCTATTGGCAACAAGGTTGATTGAGACCGATATGCATGAAGCTGTGAATATGTTTACATCAATATTAGTGCAAGCTTCTTCATGCATGGAAAGGAAAATAACGGTATCAAATCATGCTCGTAAACAAAAATGGTTTGACAAAGAATGCCGAGAAAGTAAAGCAATTACAAAACGTTCACTCAGACAATATAGAAATAGCGGTTTAAATGAAGAGGTCGATGACTACCTCTTAAAGCGACAAGAATATAAACACTTGTTAAAATCAAAATCCGCCATGTATAAAAGTCATATGAAAAATAAGATTATTGATAGTATCAATGACTCAAAAACATTTTGGGCTACCATTAATTCAATATCATCGAGGAAAAATATCAATGGAAACATCTCAAAGGAAGAATGGATAAAGTACTTTGCTACAGTATTTGATGCCACAACCAGTTTACAAGAAAGGTAAAACAGATGACCCAGTTAACTATCATGGGATTTCCCTTTTAAATGTATGTAGTAAGCTGTACAGTTATATACTTAATAAGCGTCTAGTCACATGGATTGAAGAGAATGAAAGTATAGGAGAAGAGCAAGCGGGTTTTAGGAAGGATCACTCTACAATAGTCCACATCTTTACACTCTTTGCAGTCATTCAGAAATACTTAGCACAAAATAAGAAACTTTATGTTGCCTTGATCGACTTCAAGAAAGCATTCGACTTTGTATCACACAGTAAACTTTGGCCTATACTTTTGAAACATGGCTTAAGTGGGAAAATATTCTACGCAATTGAAAGAATGTACCAAACGGTAAAATTCCGAGTCAGAAGTGGGGACGGGTCGAGACTGTTAGATTTTCTTTTTTGTCAAAAAGGACTCAAACAAGGGGAAATAACTAGCCCGTTACTCTTCTCCTTATTTATTAACGAGCTAGCCACTGACATTGTTAGTAGTGGAAAACATGGAGCTCAGCTTTACCCAGATTTTTACGAATTGTTTATATTGCTATTTGCTGACGACGTAGCTTTGATATCATTCACTCCATTTGGATTACAGCATTAGCTGACTTTGATAGCAAAGAATGCAGATTCCCTTAATCTCACAATAACTTTGGACAAATCGAATATTGTTATTTTTAGGAAGGATGGGTACATTGCTGGTCCAGAAAAATGGTTTTACAAAGGTACGGAGATAAAAATTGTTAATGTTTACAATTACCTAGGAATTTTGCTCAGCACTCGGCTTTCATTCTCTTTCTCTCTTAACAAACATATAACCAAAGCAAAAGCTGGAATTCTTGATATATTTAGAACCATGTGGACACTTGGTGATGTAACTCCATCGCATGTCTTCAAATTATTTGATACACAAATTAAACCCATGCTTTTATACGGGTCAGAGGTTTGGGGCTTGCTAAACGACTCACGCATCGAAAAGGCACATTTATTTGCATTAAAAAAAACTTCTTAATGTATCCCCAAAAAACGCCAAACGACATGGTATATGGTTAAACGGGCAGGAAACCACTATGGATAGATGCAAAAGTAAATGCAATTCGATATTGGTTACGTCTTACCAAAATAGTAGACTTCCCAGGAAATCATACAACATGCTTCTTAATATTCATGAAAATGGTAAAGAATGCTGGGTCACAGATGTTCAGAGACATTTAACAATTTATGGTTTTGGGTTTGTTTGGTTTAATCAAGGGGTACAAGAGATTAACTGGTTTTTACGTGAATATAAAGAACGTATATCTGACTGTTGGTTACAAGGGTGGAATGAAAAAATCAAGGAACGTGTAAGATATTATGTGTACAGATTGTTCAAAACTGATTTATCTTTAGAACCTTACTTCGAAAGTAGCAAAAATATAAAACTTCGAGACACATTCATTCGATTCAGGCTTGGCATATCTGACATAAAAACACATAAATTACGCTTTTCTTCTGACTATGGGGCAGATTTATCGTGTCCTTTGTGTAAATGCCGATTGGAAGATAAAACGCATTTTCTGTCGATGTGCACAGCAACCGATGATTTAAGACAGAAATATTTTACAAAAGAAAACGTGAAGAAACTTGAAATACATCCCATAGCGTTTTTGTGTGATGTTCAACATTCAAACAGCTTAGCAAAATTTATTGACCATAGCTTAAGACTGCGAAGGGAGACTCAGCGAAAATGATCTCACATACAAAGGTTTCATCTCGAAAAACAATTCTTAGCATTCAAAAACGCCATTCGATTTATGTTGCCACTGTTTAATTGATTCGTTGATGGAAATGTATATTAATCGATTGTGAAGATAGTTAAATTGACAATTGGTATTTGAATATTCTCTCTCTCTCTCTCTCTCTCTCTCTCTCTCTCTCTCTCTCTCTCTGTGACTACGAAATCGGGTCGATGGCCTCGGGTTACTTAAATATGAACCTCATCAGTAGTCCACGAAGATTGTGCGTATATATACCGTTAGATATTGTTTTATATTCCTTATGAAGAGCAGAAAAATGTTGTGAAAAGTGTAGGAGGGAGGGAGGGAACGAGGGGCGGGGGGGAGCGTGTTTTCCACTTGGTGATATGAGCATGTTGCTTAAGTCATTAAACCATTTGAATCTTGAATCTCTCTCTCTCTCTTGTCTTGCCTCTACCCGTGAGCGGTTCGCCCTGTATCTCAGAGCTACAATGGACTTTTGTTCACAGTGCACGTAACATTTTATTTCAAATTAAGCCTTCCTTCAAGGTTGGTCGGGTGGAAGGCATCAACACAAAAACAACTGAACACATGACAAGGAAAACCGCACGTCCTGCGTTGCTCGTCTTACTGAAGGTCTTTCTCAGCCAGCTAAGATTGCTTAGTTCTGAGAGCCAATCTTATCATCCCCTCTCAGTTTGTTTCTTCTCCTTTCTTCCACTCTATCTGTCTGTCTGTCTGCATGTTGTCTGTCTGCCTGTGACTGTCTGTCTGTCTCCCCCTCACACTCTCTCTCTCCCTCTGTCTGTCTCTGTCTGTGGTCCTATGTTCACCTGTGTGTGCAGGTATCCCACTCCATGTCAACATCAGCAGCTCAGTCAGCTACCTCCCTGAGGACGACACCCAGATGACCTTGACCTGTTCTGCACACGGTGACCTCGCCATGAAGTTCACGTGGACAGGGGCACCTGCCTCCGCTGTGATCGGGCCGCGCGTGGAGGGAGACAGCCTGACCTTCAGCCAGACCTTGACCTTTGACTCCAAGGACGTGCGCGACGGTGACGTGGTCAAGTGTACGGTGACGAACTCGGATTACCCGTCCCTGTTCCAGCAGGACACACACACCCTGAGGAGGGCCCGTGAGTGCTGCACGAACAGCGTTCTGTGCCGTCAGTCACTGTGCCTCCCTCCTGTCACCTCTCGGACTGATCCACTGATCCATCAACAAATTGCTTTCCAGCCTCTATCCTTTCAAGCATGATTTGTCTTTTCTTGTAATGGTCACAATTCAGGTTTTGTTGGTTTCCCACGTCGTCAAAGCAGAAAGCTTGTATTCTTTTGTATGATAGTCAGTCGTGTCCGACTATGACTATCAGAACAGCAGAGGTGGTAACTGTTGTCCCGACTATCGGGGCTAGAATTTGATTATAGTGGACAGTGTCTCGCCCAAGTTACATCCCCACTCTCTCGGCCAAGAGGGTTTTAGGACAGTCGGCATTGGGATGGTTCCCAAAGGCCAACTAGCCCCCAAGGCTGCAGCACTAAGAGCCAGTGCAGTTTTGCCTCCTAGTTTGTGAGTCACAGTCCTTTACAAAAGACTATGTTGTAAATGATTTCCCATTGCAATGGAGAAACCATTGATAATACAGCTGTCATTTTGCTGCTTGCCCAACTGTAAACTTACGTCAATCTGTGACATAAGTTGAGTGTTGCCTGCATCATCATCATACGGATGCTACATGTGAGGAGTGATGGCCTAGAGGTAACCCATCCGCCTAGGAAACGAGAAAATCTGAGCGCACTGGTTCGAATCACACCGGCAGTCGTCAGTATTTTTTTCCCTCCACTAGACCTTGAGCGGTGGTCTGCACGCTAGTCATTCGGATGAGACGATAAACCGAGGTCCCGTGTGCAGCATGCATTTAGCGCACGTGAAAGAACCCACGGCAACAAAAGGGCTCTCAATGAAACGACGCACTCTTCCTGAGGAGAGCAGCCCGAATTTCAAACAGAGAAATCTGTTGTGACAAAAAAAAAAGTAATACAAACACAATACAAATACAAACAAGGTTGATGGTGTCAGCCCTCAGTGTGCAGAGAAAGAGGTTCTGCTTCCTGTTGAATGTGTCGCATGGTGATGCTTGTGTATGCATATCCGTGTGCATGCGTGCGTTTGCATGCGTGCGTTTGTGTGTGTGTGTGTGTGTGTGTGTGTGTGTGTGTGTGTGTGAACGCGCGAGCGTGTGTGCGTTTCTCTCTGTACGTGTCGGCATGTATACCTGATGTTCAGTACTATTGAGTGTCAGTGGTCGTGCACTGATCTGTGTCAGTGCTGGTGTGTTGCCGTGCATCAGTACCGTTACAGTGCATCGTATCATCAGTACTGCAGTGAGTCAGTACTGTTGCACACTAATGCCTCAGTATTGATTGTACACTGCAGTGTATGACTAACACTGGTGTACTGCTGCGGTGCGTCAGGACTGCTGCACTTGTGACGTGTCAGTACCGATGCACCGCAGTACACCGACACCGATGTGATTGCTGAAGAGCGTCATCAGTTCTGGCAGTATAGCGCTGTGTGTGTGTGTGTGTGTGTGTGTGTGTGTGTGTGTGTGTGTGACCGCAGCCCGGCCGGTGCTGAAGGACTGCGTGGAGCCCGGTCAGTACATCACGGCGGACATGAGCACTGTGTGCACTGCCATCTTCACCCTCCCCTCGACCTTCACCCTCCCCGCCCCGACCTTCACCTTGACCTGGCTTGACCCCGAGGGTCACGAGCTGCTGAGGGCGCACAGCTCCACCCTGGAGGGCGGCTCTCCGCCGGAGCTCGTGCTGCCCCTGGACGCCGCGCTGATCGCCCCTGAATACAGTGGTCTTCCTTTCGTCTGCAGGGTCAGTACTGAGGGCGGCAAGGTCTTCTCTGCCCCCGTCGTCTTCGTCCCCACTTTGGCGCGTGAGTGTCGGGACCTGGGTGTGTGTGTGGGGGTGGGGGGTGGGTGTGTGTGTGGGGGGGGGTACATTGTGGGCACTTGTAAAGTCAATACCCGTGAGTGTCGTGATGATACCCTGGTCAATAGCCGTGAGTGTCGTGTTGATACCCTAGTCAATACCTGTGAGTGTCGTGTTGATACCCTAGTCAATACCTGTGAGTGTCGTGTTGATACCCTAGTCAATACCCGTGAGTGTCGTGATGATACCCTGGTCAATAGCCGTGAGTGTCGTGATGATACCCTGGTCAATAGCCGTGAGTGTCGTGTTGATACCCTAGTCAATACCCGTGAGTGTCGTGATGATACACCTGGTCAATAGCCGTGAGTGTCGTGAATGATACCTGGTCAATAGCGTGAGTGTCGTGTTGATACCCTAGTCAATACCCGTGAGTGTCGTGTTGATACCCTAGTCAATACCTGTGAGTGTCGTGTTGATACCCTAGTCAATACCCGTGAGTGTCGTGATGATACCCTAGTTTCAATAGCACGTGAGTGTCGTGATGATACCCTGGTCAATAGCCGTGAGTGTCGTGTTGATACCCCTAGTCAATAGCCAGTGAGTGTCGTGAGTGATGATACCCTAGTCAATACCAGTGAGTGTGTAAGGGGGATGTGGGGGTGTACCTGTGAGTGTGGGTACCCGTGAGTGTCGTGTTGATACCATAGTCAATACCTGTGAGTGTCGTGTTGATACCCTAGTCAATACCTGTGAGTGTCGTGTTGATACCCTAGTCAATAGCCGTGAGTGTCGTGTTGATACCCTAGTCAATACCCGTGAGTGTCGTGTTGATACCCTAGTCAATACCCGTGAGTGTCGTGATGATACCCTGGTCAATAGCCGTGAGTGTCGTGTTGATACCCTAGTCAATACCCGTGAGTGTCGTGTTGATACCCTAGTCAATACCTGTGAGTGTCGTGTTGATACCCTAGTCAATACCCGTGAGTGTCGTGATGATACCCTAGTCAATACCCGTGAGTGTCGTGTTGATACCCTAGTCAATAGCTGTGAGTGTCGTGTTGATACCCTAGTCAATAGCCGTGAGTGTCGTGTTGATACCCTAGTCAATACCCGTGAGTGTCGTGTTGATACCCTAGTCAATAGCCGTGAGTGTCGTGTTGATACCCTAGTCAATACCAATGAGTGTGGGTTCCTAGTCAATACCTGTGAGTGTGGGTACCTGTGAGCGTCGTGTTGATTCCCTAGTCAATGCCTGTGAGTTTGGGTACCTTTCACCCAGAGAAATATGTCGTGATAAAAAGAAATACAAATACCTGTGAGTGTGGGTACCTGTGAATGTGGGTGTCTGTGACGACAATGATGATGATGATGATAATGATGATGTGGAAAAAGGAACAGGAGGCTGAGTTTAATGATGATGTTGATGGTGGTGGTGGTGGTACTGCTGCTGTTGCTGATGATGATGATGGTGATGGTGATGGTGATGGTGATGATGTTCTGGGAAATGAAGAGGAGGCTGAGTTGTATAATGATGATGGTGGTGGTGCTGCTGGTGCTGGTGCTGATAATGATGCTGATGCTGACGACGACGACCCACAGCCAAACCGGAGCTGAGAGACTGCCTGGGCGAGGACGAGTTCATCACACCTGTCAGCACGTCAGTGTGCACGGCCGTGCTCTCCCCCACCCACCTCCCCCGCCACCATTACACCCTGGCCTGGGAGGACCCCACCGGTCAAATTCTCACCTACACCGACACCACCTCCACACTCACCCAATCGCCGCTGACCTTGACCCTGGACGCCTCGCTGGTCCGCCCCGAGCACAGTGGTCTACCCTTTGTCTGCAGGGTCAGCACGGAGCAAGGGGAGTTCTCCAACGTCCTCTACGTTCCCAACGTTGCCTGTGAGTCCTGGGCATGAGGGGGTGGGGTGGGGGTTATCCACCACATGCTTCATCCCTAAAGTTACCTGTTACCTGTGAGTCCTGGGCATAAAGGGGGGGGGGGGGGGGGGTTATCCACCACTTACTTCATCCCAAAGTTACCTGTTACCTGTGAGTCCTGGGCATGAATGGGGTCGGTGGGGGGGGGGGGTTATCCACCACTTACTTCATCCCTAAAGTTACCTGTGAGTCCTGGGCATGAGGGAGAGGGGTTATACACCACATACTTCATCCCTAAAGTTACCTGTTACCTG
>NC_134891.1:19288795-19328795 GCF_041734735.1 Babylonia areolata
TGTGTTATCAGGACCTGTTGTGTTGTGTCTGCAGCTGTTGTGTTATCAGGACCTGTTGTGTTGTGTCTGCATCTGTTGTGTTATCAGGACCTGTTGTGTTGTGTCTGCAGCTGTTGTGTTGTGTCTGCAGTTGTGTTGTGCACCGTCTGTGTTGTGTGTTTTCAGCTGTTGTGTTGCATTGTGTCTCCAGCTTCTCTGTTGTGTGTCTGCATATGTTGCGTTGTGCAGCTGTTGCGTTGCGTGTCTGCAGCTGTTGCGTTGTGTCTACAGCTGTTGTGTTGTGTCTACAGCTGTTGTGTTGTGCTGTTTCTGCAGCTGTTTTGTGTTGTGTGTCACGCTACGGCTGACAGAATGACAGACGGACGGACGAACGATGACAAACACTCAACGACGAATCTGTCAGCCCTCCGCACCAGTCGGAACCACCAGTTTCCTCTTGAAATTATAACATTTATTCCAAAACAAACGAAAATAATATTTGGTATTTACGAACACGAAATTCAACAACAAAACAGTACTGACACAACTACCCCTCTCACGCGATTACAAACACACAAAAATAGAGTCTGCTGTGTTCAGTCCCCGCCGCCGCAGTCCAGAATACACCAGCGGTCAGGAATGGATGGGGATAAGGGAGATAGTAAGTTGGACAGCACTTAACTCAACACAGCAACCAAGTTCTTTCAGCCGACGCTGTTGTCGTCGTCGCTGTTATCGTCGACGAAGTTGCGCCGCTGCCGCAGAGTACTGCCAGTCCCGCACCATGCAGACGATCCCTCCAGCCCACAGCCACAACCAGCAGAGGAGTGGAACCGTCCAAACGGCCACAATGGAAGAAAAAAAACAACTAAGAATGGCAAAGTGTCAGTTCTGACGTTTGAAAGAAGCTAGTCGCACCCAACCTGTCATCCCGCCCATCCAACCTGCCGTTACAATAACGTATTTAACTTTAACTCGATTTAATTTAATTTATCCCAAAATTATAAACATTATCAATATTTTTCATGAACACAACCACAATGATAGGAATACAAATATTCACGACATCTCTTAATCATAACATACAATGATACGAACAGCTACAGCAAATTCAAAACAAACATGCATTCACAGCCTCTATCATTCCCTCCACCACCATTCCTGCAAGTCCAAACGACCAGCCGACCAAGGAAACATCACACCCCCTCACCTCACACAGGTTATGTGAAAGACCTGGAACTGGTGTTCCAGCCGTTGCAACGCCCGCCGACAAACGACGACAACCTGCTGCTTCACCACAGCAGAAGACATGAGGAGATCAACTCCCAAAACACCTGGTCGAAATGACTCTCACAGCAGTTGACAGATACAGGAACAAATCAAAACCAAACCACAACTCACTGACGCGAGTTTGTCCGCACGTGGGATTCGGGCCGAATGCGTTGCCTGCCTACCTGGCGGCTTACAGAAATATGTCAGCTAAGGGGAGTCTCACACTCTGGATATGTCGACGCGTGACATTGTGTCTGCAGCTGTTGTGTTGTGCTGTTTCTGCAGCTGTTGCGTTGTGTGGGTGAGGTGTGGTGTGGTTGTGGTGTGGGTGTTGTGTGGTGTGGTGTGGTGTGGGTGTGGTGTGGTGTGGGTGTTGTGTGGTGTGATGTGGGTGTGGTGTGGTGTGATGTGGGTGAAGTGTTGTGTGGTGTGGTGTGGGTGTGGTGTGGTGTGGGTGTAGTGTGGTGTGGGTGTTGTGTGGTGTGATGTGGGTGTGGTGTTGTGTGGTGTGGTGTTGTGCGGTGTGATGTGGGTGTTGTGTGGTGTTGTGTGGTGTGGGTGTTGTGTGGTGTGATGTGGGTTTGGTGTGGTGTGAGTGTTGTGTGGTGTGGTGTGATGTGGGTGTCGTGTGGTGTGGGTGTTGTGTAGTGTGATTTGTGGTGTGGTGTGGGTGTGGTGTGGGTGTGGTGTGATGTGGGTGTGGTGTGGGTGTGGTGTGGGTGTGGTGTGATGTGGGTGGTGTGGTGTGGGTGTGGTGTGATGTAGATGTTGTGTGGTGTGGGTGTTTTGTGGTGTGGGTGTAGTGTGGTGTGGGCGTGATGTGGTGTGGGTGTGGTTTGGTGCGGGTGTTGTGTGGTGTGGTGTGGTGTGGGTGTTTTGTGGTGTAGGTGTGGTGTGGTGTTGTGGGTGGTGTGGTGTGGTGTAGGTGTTGTGTGGTGTGATGTGGGTGTTGTGTGGTGTGGTGTGGGTGCTGTGTGGTGTGGGTGTTGTGTGGCGTGGTGTGATATGGGTGTGGTGTGGTGTGATGTGGGTGTTGTGTGGCGTGGGTGTTTTGTGGTGTGGGTGTGGTGTGGGTCTGGTGTGGTTTGGTGTGGGTGTGGTGTGGTGTGGTGTCGTGTGGGTGTTTTGTGGTGCAGGTGTGGTGTTATGTGGTGTGGGTGTTGTGTGGAATGGGTGTGGTGTGGTGTGGTGATGGGTCTGGTGTGGGTGATGAGTGTGGTGTGGTGTGGTGTGGTGTGGACGATAGGTGTGGTGTGGTATGGGTGATGGGTGTGATGTGGACGATGGGTGTGGTGTGGGTGATGGGTGTGGGGTGGTGATGTGTGTGGTGTGGGTGATGAGTGTGGTGTGGGTGATGGGTGTGGTGTGGGTGATGGGTGTGGGGTGGTGATGGGTGTGGTGTGGGTGATTGGTGTGGTGTGGGTGATGGGTGTGGTGTGGTGTGGTGTGGTGTGGACGATGGGTGTGGTGTGGTGTGGTGTGGGTGATGTGTGTGTGTTGTGGGTGTTGTGTGGTGTGGTGTGGTGTGGGTGTGGTGTGGTGTGGGTGTTGTGTGGTGTTATGTGGGTGTGGTGTGGTGTGATGTGGGTGAAGTGTTGTGTGGTGTGGTGTGGTGTGGGTGTAGTGTGGTGTGGGTGTTGTGTGGTGTGATGTGGGTGTGGTGTGGTGTGATGTGGGTGAAGTGTTGTGTGGTGTGGTGTGGTGTGGTGTGGGTGTAGTGTGGTGTGGGTGTTGTGTGGTGTGATGTGGGTGTGGTGTTGTGTGGTGTGGTGTGGGTGTTGTGCGGTGTGATGTGGGTGTTGTGTGGTGTTGTGTGGTATGGGTGTTGTGTGGTGTGATGTGGGTTTGGTGTGGTGTGAGTGTTGTGTGGTGTGGTGTGATGTGGGTGTCGTGTGGTGTGGGTGTTGTGTAGTGTGATTTGTGGTGTGGTGTGGTGTGGGTGTGGTGTGATGTGGGTGTGGTGTGGTGTGGGTGTGGTGTGGTGTGATGTGTGTGGTGTGGGTGTGGTGTGATGTAGATGTTGTGTGGTGTGGGTGTTTTGTGGTGTGGGTGTAGTGTGGTGTGGGCGTGATGTGGTGTGGGTGTGGTTTGGTGCGGGTGTTGTGTGGTGTGGTGTGGTGTGGGTGTTTTGTGGTTTGGTGCGGTGTTGTGGTGTAGGTGTGGTGTGGTGTTGTGGGTGGTGTGGTGTGGTGTAGGTGTTGTGTGGTGTGATGTGGGTGTTGTGTGGTGTGGGTGCTGTGTGGTGTGGGTGTTGTGTGGCGTGGTGTGATATGGGTGTGGTGTGGTGTGATGTGGGTGTTGTGTGGCGTGGGTGTTTTGTGGTGTGGGTGTGGTGTGGGTCTGGTGTGGTTTGGTGTGGGTGTGGTGTGGTGTGGTGTCGTGTGGGTGTTTTGTGGTGCAGGTGTGGTGTTATGTGGTGTGGGTGTTGTGTGGAATGGGTGTGGTGTGGTGTGGTGATGGGTCTGGTGTGGGTGATGAGTGTGGTGTGGTGTGGTGTGGTGTGGACGATAGGTGTGGTGTGGTATGGGTGATGGGTGTGATGTGGACGATGGGTGTGGTGTGGGTGATGGGTGTGGGGTGGTGATGTGTGTGGTGTGGGTGATGAGTGTGGTGTGGGTGATGGGTGTGGTGTGGGTGATGGGTGTGGGGTGGTGATGGGTGTGGTGTGGGTGATGGGTGTGGTGTGGGTGATGGGTGTGGTGTGGTGTGGTGTGGTGTGGACGATGGGTGTGGTGTGGTGTGGTGTGGGTGATGTGTGTGTGTTGTGGGTGTTGTGTGGTGTGGTGTGATGGGTGTGGTGTGGTGTGGGTGTTGTGTGGTGTGATGTGGGTGTGGTGTGATGTGGGTGTGGTGTTGTGTGGTGTGGGTGTGGTGTGGTGTGGGTGTTGTGTGGTGTGGTGTGGGTGTTGTGTGGTGTGATGTGGGTTTGGTGTGGTGTGGGTGTTGTGTGGTGTGGTGTGGGTGTGGTGTGGGTGTTGTGTGTTATGGTGTGATGTGGGTGTGGTGTGGTGTGGGTGTTGTGTTTTGTGATTTGTGGTGTGGTGTGGTGTGGTGTGGTGTGGTGTGGTGAGGTGTGGGTGGTGTGGTGTGGGTGTGGTGTGATGTAGGTGTTGTGTGGTGTGGGTGTTTTGTGGTGTGGGTGTAGTGTGGTGTGGGCGTGATGTGGTGTGGGTGTGGTTTGGTGTGGGTGTTGTGTGGTGTGGTGTGGGTGTTTTGTGGTGTGGGTGTTTTGTGGTGTAGGTGTGGTGTGGTGTGGTGTGGGTGTGGTGTGGTATAGATGTTGTGTGGTGTAATGTGGGTGTTGTGTGGTGTGGTGTGGGTGTTGTGTGGTGTGGTGTAGGTGTGGTGTGGTGTGGGTGTGGTATGGTGTAGGGGTGGTGTGATGTGGGTGTTGTGTGGTGTGGTGTGGTGTGGGTGTTTGTGGTGCAGGTGTGGTTTTATGTGGTGTGGGTGTTGTGTGGAATGGGTGTGGTGTGGTGATGGGTGCGGTGTGGGTGCTGAGTGTGGTGTGGTGTGGTGTGGTGTGGTGTAGGCGATGGGTGTGGTGTGGTATGGGTGTGGTGTGGGTGATGGGTGTGGTGATGGGTGTGGTGTGGTGTGGTGTGGTGTGGTGTGGGTGATGAGTGTGGTGTGATGTGGTGTGGGCGATGGGTGTGGTGTGGTGTGGGTGATGGGTGTGGTGTGGTGTGGGCGATGGGTGTAGTGTGGTGTGGTGTGGGTGATGGGTGTGGTGTGGGTGTTGTGTGGGTGTGGTGTGGTGTGATGTGGTGATGGGTGTGGTGTGGGCGATGGGTGTGGTGTGGGTGTGGTGTGGTGTGGGTGCTGTGTGGTCTGATGTGGGTGTTGTGTGGGTGTGGTGTGGGTGTGGTGTGGGTGTGGTGTGGTGTGGGTGCTGTGTGGTCTGGTGTGGGTGTTGTGTGGTTTGCGTGTGGTGTGGTGTGAGTGTTTTTAACGACTGTCTACAGCTAGTGTGGTGTGGTTGCAGAACTGTTGGAGGAGTGCGAGGAAGTACCGGAGGAGAAGAAGACGACAATGGAGGCAAAGTGTGAGGAAGTAGCGGAGACGACAATGCAGAGAGAGGAGTGCTATGAGTAAAGTCATAACGGGGATGGGGACAAAGCGGGCTGTATAGACATGCCCATACATGGGGCACCCCACGCTGTATAGACATGCCATACATGGGGCACCCCACGCTGTATGGACATGCCATACATGGTGCACACCACGCTGTATGGACATGCCATACATGGTGCACACCACGCTGTATGGACATGCCATATATGGGGCACACCGGGCTGTCTGGACATGCCATACATGGGGCACACCACTCTGTATAGACATGCCATACATGGGGCACACCGCGCGGTATGGACATGCCACACATGGGGCACACCAGGCTGTATGGACATGCCATACATGGGCACACCACTCTGTATGGACATGCCATACATGGGGCACACCGGGCTGTATAGACATGACATATATGGGGCACACTGGGCTGTTTGGACATGCCATACATGGGGCACACCACTCTGTATAGACATGCCATACATGGGGCACACCGCGCGGTATGGACATGCCACACATGGGGCACACCAGGCTGTATGGACATGCCATACATGGGGCACACCGGGCTGTCTGGACATGCCATACATGGGGCACACCGCGCTATATGGACATGCCATACATGGGGCACCCCACGCTGTATAGACATGCCATACATGGGGCACACTGGGCTGTATAGACATGCCACACATGGGGCACACCAGGCTGTATGGACATGCCATACATGGGGCACACCACGCTGTATGGACATGCCATACATGGGGCACACCACGCTGTATAGACATGCCATATATGGGGCACACCACGCTGTATAGACATGCCATACATGGGGCACCCCCACGCTGTATAGACATGCCATACATGGGGCACACTGGGCTGTATGGACATGCCACACATGGGGCACACTGGGCTGTATGGACATGCCACACATGGGGCACACCACGCTGTATAGACATGCCATACATGGTGCACACCAGGCTGTATGGACATGCCATACATGGGGCACACCACGCTGTATGGACATGCCATACATGGGGCACACCACGCTGTATAGACATGCCATATATGGGGCACACCACGCTGTATAGACATGCCATACATGGGGCACACCACGCTGTATAGACATGCCATATATGGGGCACACCACGCTGTATAGACATGCCATACATGGGGCACACCACGCTGTATAGACATGCCATACATTGGGCACACCAGGCCATCATCTACACTCGCCTCCTAAACTAACTTCTATCCTCCTCTTTCACCAAACTCAGACCAATGTCGTCTACTGATACAGTCCCTCCCTTTTTGTGCCATGTTTTTCTTTCCTTCTTTCTTTCATTCTTTCTTTCTTTCTGTCTTTCTGTCTTTCTTTCTTTTGTTTTTTGTTCACGTTTTTCAATTGTTTTCTTTTCTCTCTAGTCAATGTTATTCCCCCCTCAACCCCTTCCTGCCTTTTCAGGGTCTAAGGGTCTGATGATTTCCTTTCTTCCCTGCGATGCTTGGGATTTTGTGTTTGTTTATCGGTTTGTTTTTGTATTCCATTGTTGTTCTTGTCGTTATTGGTTTTCGTAACAACATAGCTTTACTGCTAAGGTTTGCAGTATGTGGGAGGGGTGGGTGGGGGTTCGTTCGTTTCTTTCAAGTCAGTATGATTATTTCTTTTTATCTGTTGGTCCGGGCTATTTTCCCTCGTTTGTTTCTATGAAATAGGTCGTGAATTATTGTGCCCTTCCTCTTCAACCCCTGAAGTCTTATTGATGTCTGTAGTGTAGAATGAAGACGTGTGTGTGTGTGTGTGTGTGTGTGTGTGTGTGTGTGTGTGTGTGTGTGTGTGTGTGTGTGTGTGTCTACCCACTCAAAATGTATAGAAAACCACTTGAATATACACATTCTTGATCACTTTAATCGTTTAATTCTTTTTCGTTAAAATCATTCTGGATATAGAACTAATCATGCCTGTCGCACAGCACTAACTAACCTAGTTGACAGTTTGCTCACATATATGTATAACGATGAAATAATTCGTATTCTTATAATTGACCTTATGACAGCTTTTGATGTCATAAACCATGATCTAAAAAAGCTGAAACTTTATGGCCTGTCCGATACAGTTGTATAACTCATGTACTCATTCTTATTTGACCACAAAAAAAAGAAAAGAAAGAAAGAAAAAAAAAGTATCAGTTGACGGATACGATTATCCCATATTGTTTCCCTCAAAGATCTGTTCTATGACCCATGTTATTTTCTGTTCGTATGAAAAGTTAGTCCCAATACATTAAGACTTTTTGTGGAATGATTGCAGGTGACTGAACTGCACTTACCAGTCAAGCAAAACTGGACAACGTTCAAACTGTACCACAGGCAAGTATTAATAAACTCATAGACTGGTCACAATTAAATCACACGTGTCTCTCCCCCTGCCCTCCCTCCAAAAACACGCGCGCGCACAAACACACACACACACACACACACACACACACACACACACACACACACACACATACACAGAGAGAGAGAGAGAGAGAGAGAGAGAGAGAGAGAGAGAGAGAGAGAGAGAGAGAGAGAGAGAGAGCAAAAACAAAACAAACACACAAACGAAAAAATACACGATAGTAACAAGACAAAACTCTCTTTCAGTTCTCTACATTTTTCTACCAGCTGTAATTTAAGAAGTTCATCACCACAACATTCTTAGTGTCACTGTTGATAACATTCTGTCATGTGTGTGTGTGTGTGTGCGTGTGTGTGTGTGAGAGAGAGAGAGAGAGAGTGAGAGAGAGAGCTTTCTCGGATAAAACATTGTTAGATTTACTGTAAAAGTAAGTTATTTTTCAGTTCATACATCCAATCATACATTAGTTATGTTTCTATATTATTGAACTCAGCCGGTGTGAACACTTAAAACGACTGTTCCGTCTCAATAGAGGAGCTTTAGAAATGACCCTCCTCAAATCCTCGTCATTAACATTAAGTCATTCTGACTATAGAAATGTAAAACTTTTACCTCCCAAATGGAGACTGACACATAACAAAGCTGATTTTACGTTTCAGGTGACGTCCGGCTGTCCACCCTTCTCTCCAAAGAACATTCCAGACTGAATGAATCGCAATGGATTCAAGCAAAATTGGACCAACGTTCCTCTTCTTAGAATAAATCTCTTCAAATTTAGCCTTATTTACTCGGGTGAAAGTTTTTGGAATATATTGTCTTCGTTTAATGTGGATACAAGCGTTAATGCGTTTAAAAACAAAACAAAAGAAAAAAACCCATTAAAGATGAATAAAAATATAATTGATACTTTGCGGGCAAAGCCACATCGTAATGTTAACACAACTCATAATGAGTTTGAAGATTCTTATCATTCATGTATGTATGTATTTGCACATGCTTATGTCTGTATGTGTATAAGAGCCTATGGTTGTTTTTTTGTTTTGGGGGGGTTTTTTGGTTTATTTATTTTCTCTTATTTTTGCGCATGCAGTGTACGTGTACATACTTATTTATGGTCCAAGCCTACCAGCTTTCTTTTATCATCATAATGATTATCAAATCGTTTTTATTCATTTGATTTCTTTACCTCTTTGCCTCAGGGGCTGGTTGAAGAGACGCATGCATGCCAGTAATTCTACTTCCTCATTAAAACAAACTCGTTACCGCTACCTTTATCGTTATCGTTTTCGTTATCGTTCTGTCTCTGTCTCTGTCTGTCTGTCTGTCTGTCTCTCTCTCTCTCTCTCTCTCTCTCTCTCTCTCTCTCTCTCTCTGTCTGTCTGTCTGTCTGTCTGTCTCTCTCTCTCTCTCTGCAGTCAGGCTTCCAACATCGTCATTCATGTCAAACAGCATTAGGCCGTTTGTGCGATTCATGGTTGTCTGGCATCAAAAACAGTGAAATCGAAGGTGCGGTTTTTCTCGACTTACAGAAAGCTTTTGATCTTGTTGATCACAAAATATTACTTAAAAAATTGTCAGTGTATCTCATACTCAGAGACCCCACAACTCTGTCCTTTTTCGAATAATTCCTTGCAGACAGAACACAACATGTGTTTACCAGTGGTAATGCTTCTTCCACTGAAGCAATTCAAAGTGGAGTTCCTCAAGGATCCGTTCTTGGGCCACTTCTATTCTGCATATTTATCAATGATCTTCCTTTGGCTATATCAGACCCAAGAGTCTCGTGTGATATTTTTGCAGATGACACTTCCCTTCATTCCAACGCTGTCAGCGTTGCTTCAGTTCAATATTCTCTTCAGACGGGCATAAATGATGTTTCTAACTAGTGCAAATCCAACTCTATGGCGCTTGATCCCCCAAAAACCAAAGAGTATGATTCTCGCACCAAGACAAACGCATCAGAAAAATCCACTTGTCCACACTTTGAATGTCGATGACAACTCCATTGAACAAATCCACGAGCACCGTGTCTTGGGAGTCATGATAGATGATGAACTGAATTGACAATCACACATTAACTCTGTTAGCAAAAGGTTGGCACACAGTCTGTTTTTTACTTAACCAGCTCAAGCCTTTCATAGAACGTGATGCTCGCAAAACGTTCTACCACGCTCACTGTCTTTCTCACATTAATTACGCATCTGTACCCTGGAGCTGTGCTGCAGATGTTCATCTTAAGAAGCTAAACTCCCTTCACAAGAGAGCAGCCAAAATAATTTTACCAGATCCTTCATTGTCAACTCTTGAAAAACAAGCCAGACTAAACATCCTTCCCTTGCAAAAACAGTTAGTATTCAACAAAGCGTTACTTGTGTGCAAAGTGCACAATAACTTGGCACCACAATATCTACATTCGCTTACCCGATCCTCATTCCGATACGGCTCGAACAAGTACATTTTACCATGCACCCGCATTGATATGTTCAAAACAAGTTTTGCTTTTTCAGATGCATCCCTATGGAACTCACTTCCTGTAAACATTCAAACGAGCAGTTCTCTACCTACTTTCAAGTCAGATCTTCATAAGCATCTTCAATCCTTCCAACCATAAATGATTCAGATATAGAAGCGACCGCTGGCAGTAACAATGAGGGTATTTATACTTACTGGATCCGTTGTTATTGTGTCTCCTTGTTCTTGTTTTGCTCTTGTTCTTATTCTGTCCTGTTTTCCTTACATTCACTTTGATTTATTTGATTGTTTGCATTTCTTTCATTTTCTTCTAATTTGTGTGCATGCATTAATATATTCATTTCATTCCATTATGATGGTGGCAATAGCTGTTGTATAAGTGATATTGGTGATGGTAGTCGTAATTTTAGCATTAACTGTCTACGTGGATTTGATGATAACAACAATGTGGCTTTAATCATCTGGCTTTAGTCCTGATGACATTTTTTTCTCCCCCACCCTCTCTCTCTCTCTCTCTCTCTCTCTCTCTTATCCATCTGTCAATCTCTGTGTGTGTGTGTGTGTGTGTGTTATCATATTTCTTCTGCAGGACTTCTTTCTATTTGTTGTTTTTTTCTTCTCGCTTTCTCTCCTTTCCATTAAATATATTTGTGATATTGTAACTGATGCAGATTAGCAAAGACAGACTGGAAGAATGGGTCATGCCTAAAGTCTTAATCCTTGAATAAAAAACGTGTTGAGTTCTGAGTTCCGAGTTCCGAGTTCTGAGTTCTCTCTCTCTCTCTCTCTCTCTCTCTCTCTCTCTCACACACACACACACACACACACACACACACACACACACACACACACAAACACACACACACACCTCACACACACACACACACACACACACACACACGCACACACACAGAGACTGTGCATACTCATTTATTCCCTGAGACAGAGCTGTACCTTCACTGTAATAGACTGACAGACTTAAGTCATTTATTGTGACAGACCAATGTCATTCACTCTGACAGAGCAGTGTCATCCATTGTAACAGACTGACAGACCAATGTCATTCAAGGTGACAGACTGACAGACCAATGTCATTCAAGGTCATTCAAGGTAACAGACTGACAGACCAATGTCATTCACTCTGACCGACCAGTGTCATTCACTGTAACAGACTGATTAACCAGTGTCATTTACTCTGACAGAGCAGTGTCATTCATTGTGGCAGACTGACAGACCAATGTCATTCACCGTGATAGAGCAGTGTCATTCATTGTGATAGACTGACAGACCAAAGTCATTCACTGTGACAGACTGACAGAGCAGTGTCCTTCACTGTGACAGACTGACAGACCAATGTCATTCACTGTGACAGACTGACAGAGCAGTGTCATTCACTGTGACAGACTAACAGACCAATGTCATTCACTGTGACAGACTGACAAACCAATGTCATTCAAGGTGACAGACTGACAGACCTATGTCATTCACTGTGACAGACTGACAGACCAATGTCATTCACTGTGACAGACTGACAGACCCATGTCATTCACTGTGACAGACTGACAGACCGATGTCATTCAAGGTGACAGACTGACAGACCAATGTCATTCACTGTGACAGACTGACAGACCAATGTCATTCACTGTGACAGACTGACAGACCTATGTCATTCAAGGTGACAGACTGACAGACCAGTGTCATTAACTGTGACAGACTGACAGACCAATGTCATTCACTGTGACAGACTGACAGACCTATGTCAATCACTGTGACAGACTGACAGACCTATGTCATTCACTGTGACTGACTGACAGTCCAGTGTCATTGACTGTGACAGACAGACCAATGTCATTCACTGTGACAGACTGACAGACTAATGTCATTCACTGTGACAGACTGACAGACCTATGTCATCCAAGGTGACAGACTGACAGACCAATGTCATTCACTGTGACAGACTGACAGAGCAGTGTCATTCACTGTGACAGACTGACAGTCCAGTGTCATTCACTGTGACAGACTGACAGGCCCATGTCATACACTGTGACAGACTGACAGACCAATGTCATTCACTGTGACAGACCAGTGTCATTCAGTGTGATAGACTGACAGACCAAAGTAATTCACTGTGACAGACTGACATACCAGTGTCATTCACTGTGACAGACTTACAGAGCAGTGTCATTCACTGTGACAGACTGACAGACCAATGTCATTCACTGTGACAGACTGACAGACCTATGTCAATCACTGTGACAGACTGACAGACCTATGTCATTCACTGTGACAGACTGACAGTCCAGTGTCATTCACTGTGACAGACAGACCAATGTCATTCACTGTGACAGACTGACAGTCTAATGTCATTCACTGTGACAGACTGACAGACCTATGTCATTCACTGTGACAGACTGACAGACCAATGTCATCCAAGGTGACAGACTGACAGACCAATGTCATTCACTTTGACAGACTGACAGACCAATGTCATTCACTGTGACAGACTGACAGACCAATGTCATTCACTTTGACAGACTGACAGACCAATGTCATTCACTTTGACAGACTGACAGACCAATGTCATTCACTGTGACAGACTGACAGACCAATGTCATTCACTGTGACAGACTGACAGACCTATGTCATTCACTGTGACAGACTGACAGACCAATGTCAATCACTGTGACAGACTGCACGAACTGTATATAAACAAGGAAAAAAAAGAGCGAAAAAAAAAACAACGAAAAAAAGAAACAAACAAACAAAAAACAACCCAGATTTGTGCAGTTCATGCACGCGCACACAAACTGCATGCAAGAGTTTCATATTGCTCAAACTGCATGCAAAAGGTGTACACTACACAGACTGCCCACCAATTTTCACTCCGCATGCACATTACATAGAGATATGGACTACACATACAGGGTTCACATTACATAGGGATATGGACTGCACATACAGATAACACATTACATAGAGATATGGACTACACACTCTGCATGCATATTACATAGAGATGTCAACTGCACACACAGGGTTCACATTATATGGTGATATGGACTACACACTCTGCATGCACATTATATAGAGATGTGAACTGCACACACATGGTTCACATTACATAGAGATATGGACTGCACATACATGGTTCACATTACATAGAGATGTGGACTGCACATACATGGTTCACATTACATAGAGATGTGGACTGCACATACAGGGTTCACATAACATAGTGATATGGACTACACACTCTGAATGCACATTATATAGAGATGTGAACTGCACATACATGGTTCACATCATACAGTGATATGGACTACACATATATGGTTCACATTACATAGAGATGTGAACTGCGCATACAGGGTTCACATTATATAGAGATGTGAACTGCACACACAGGGTTCACATTATATAGTGATATGGACTGCACATACATGGTTCACATTACATAGATATGAACTGCACATACATGGTTCACATTACATACAGATATGGACTGCGCACACAGGGTTCACATTACATAGAGATATGGACTGCACATACATGGTTCACATTACATAGAGATGTGAACTGCACACACGGGGTTCACATTACATAGAGATGTGAACTGCACACACAGGGTTCACATTATATAGAGATGTCAACTGCACACACGGGGTTCACATTATATAGTGATATGGACTACACATATATGGTTCACATTACATAGAGATGTGAACTGCGCATACAGGGTTCACATTACATAGAGATGTGAACTGCACACACAGGGTTCACATTACATAGTGATATGGACTACACACTCTGAATGCACATTACATAGAGATGTTAACTGCACACACAGGGTTCACATTACATACAGATATGAACTGCACATACATGGTTCACATTACATACAGATATGGACTGCGCACACAGGGTTCACATTACATAGAGATATGGACTGCACATACATGGTTCACATTACATAGAGATGTGAACTGCACACACGGGGTTCACATTATATAGTGATATGGACTGCACATACATGGTTCACATTACATAGATATGGACTGCACATACATGGTTCACATTACATAGAAATATGGACTGCACATACATGGTTCACATTACATAGAGATATGGATTGCACATACAGGGTTCACATTACACAGAGATATGGACTGCACATTCATGGTTCACATTACATAGAGATATGGACTGCACACACATGGTTCACATTACATAGAGATGTCAACTGCACACACAGGGTTCACATTACATAGTGATATGGACTACACATATATGGTTCACATTACATAGAGATGTGAACTGCGCATACAGGGTTCACATTATATAGAGATGTGAACTGCACACACAGGGTTCACATTACATAGTGATATGGACTACACACTCTGAATGCACATTATATAGAGATGTGAACTGCACATACATGGTTCACATCATACAGTGATATGGACTACACATATATGGTTCACATTACATAGAGATGTGAACTGCGCATACAGGGTTCACATTGTATAGAGATGTGAACTGCACACACAGGGTTAACATTATATAGTGATATGGACTACACATATATGGTTCACATTACATAGAGATGTGAACTGCGCATACAGGGTTCACATTATATAGAGATGTGAACTGCACACACAGGGTTCACATTACATAGTGATATGGACTACACACTCTGAATGCACATTATATAGAGATGTGAACTGCACATACATGGTTCACATCATACAGTGATATGGACTACACATATATGGTTCACATTACATAGAGATGTGAACTGCGCATACAGGGTTCACATTATATAGAGATGTGAACTGCACACACAGGGTTCACATTATATAGAGATATGGACTGCACACACAGGGTTCACATTACATAGAGATATGGGCTGCACATACATACTGCACACACTGCATCCCAATTGCAAACAAACACGCATTGTGGACACTCCGTGCACATTACGTAGACATGCTTTGCACTCACTGCACGCACATTGCATAGAGATATGCACTGCACATACTTCACGTCCATTGAATGGAGCCATGCACTCCACACACTGCATGCACATTGCACAGACATGCTTTGCACACACTGCATGCCAACTACATAGAGGCATGCATCGCACACACTGCATGTCCATGACATAGAGATGTGGACTGCACATACATCACGTCCATTCAATGGAGACTTGCAATGCATACACTGCATGCGCATTGCCTAGAGACATAATATATTTCGCATACTGCATGCACATTGCATAGAGACATACATTGCACACACAGTATGCACATTGCGTAGACATTATATATTTCGCATACTGCATGAACATTGCATAGAGACATACATTGCACACAGAGTATGCACATTGCGTAGATATTATATATTTCGCATACTGCATGCACATTGCATAGAGACATACACTGCACACATAGCATGCACATTGCGTAGAGACATAATAATGATGTTTCGCATACTGCATGCACATTGCATAGAGACATACGCTGCACACATAGCATGCACGTTGCGTAGAAACATAATAATTATATTTCGCATACTGCATGCACATTGCATAGAGAAATGCACTGCACACACTGCATCTGCGGATTTGTTTTACCCCATGCTAACAGAACAAGTGCTACAAAGTGTTTCGGGAGACTTTGCTCTGTATTGAGGAAGCGTAGTCTTAAAACCAGTAAAGACTTCTGAAAGCATACAAAATATTTTCGGTTGGCACATCCCGAAAAGAACCTAGCAGGCAAAACAGACCAGTCTTTGGTTGTGTGGCTATGCCAAAACCAGCGCCAGGAGTTTCATCCTCTCAAGAAAGCAAACAAATTTATGCAAATTTTGAAGACATGACATAAAAGGCGACATTTACCAGCAATACATTTCCGCTGCCTCGGGTTTTCATGACATATAGTACTTATAGTGGAGTGATGGCCTAGAGGTAACGCGTCCACCTAGGAAGCGAGAGAATCTGAGTGCGCTGGTTCGAATCACGGCTCGGCCGCCGATATTTTCTCCCCCTCCACTAGACCTTGAGTGGTGGTCTGGACGCTAGTCATTCGGATGAGACGATAAACCGAGGTCCCATGTGCAGCATGCACTTAGCGCACGTAAAAGAACCCACGGCAACAAAAGGGTTGTTCCTGGCAAAATTCTGTAGAAAAATCCACTTGGATAGGAAAAACAAATCAAACTGCACGCAGGAAAAAAATACAAAAAAAAATGGGTGGTGCTGTAGTGTAGCGACGCGCTCTCCCCGGGGAGAGCAGCCCGAATTTCACACAGAGAAATCTGTTGTGATAAAAAGGAATACAAATACAAATACTTTCCTCGTGGGAGCTTTCGTCCACGTGGTTGTCACTGTGTTGGTAGTGAGCGTGAAAGTGAAGTGAAAGTGAAGTGGACAAATCAGTTCTGCTAACATGTTTCAGTTGCTGCTGGTTGAGGCATCTTTCACCAGGTTGTCCCAGTAAATCCCGACAGTAGTAGTAAGGAGAAGAAACAAACAGGACCAGTGGCTGAAACTGCACCTGATGTTTCTAAGTCTGAGAAAGATGTCCCATGTTCTGTGTCTTCTATTTCTGACAAGTTGCCATTTGTCTCAGGGATGCGTGCATGGGTTTCAAGTCTCCGTTCTGAGAGACTGGGGCAACTAGAACAGTGTCCGTCATTCAGACGATCAGTATCCTATACAGGGAAAAACCCATAGCGTTATATCATTTGGAGGGTCCAGAAGAAGTTTTCCCATGGCTGAAACTGAAGTTGATACTCCGTTCTTGTCCGGTGCAGATCTGATCATTGGCAATGGACATGACGTTCAGCCATTTCCTGGCTTGATTGTCATTGACAGTTTTTGGTTCCACGTGAGTTCATGTGTTTACGAAACACACACTTCTGCTGCAGTGACTATTCTTGAACAGTCCCAATTTTAGTCTACTTTCGGTTTCAGTAGTCCCAACAAGACGGTCAAGTTTCCACCCCCTCTTGTCGGATCCTTTTTCACATCTGTCGGTAAACCCTGGCTGGGTGGCTTCTTTACATCGTGATGATGTCTGTAAACCCTGGCTGGGTGTCTTCTTTACATCGTGATGATGTCTGTCGGTAAACCCTGGCTGGGTGTCTTCTTTACATCGTGATGATGTCTGTCTGTAAACCCTGGCTGGGTGTCTTCTTTACATCGTGATGATGTCTGTCGGTAAACCCTGGCTGGATGGCTTCGTTACATCGTGATGATGTCTGTCTGTAAACCCTGGCTGGGTGTCTTCTTTACATCGTGATGATGTCTGTCTGTAAACCCTGGCTGGGTGTCTTCTTTACATCGTGATGATGTCTGTCGGTAAACCCTGGCTGGGTGTCTTCTTTACATCGTGATGATGTCTGTCGGCAAACCCTGGCTGGGTGTCTTCTTTACATCGTGATGACGTTTGTCTGTAAACCCTGGCTGGGTGGCTTCTTTACATCGTGTTGATGTCTGTCGGTAAACCCTGGCTGGGTGTCTTCTTTACATCGTGATGATGTCTGTCTGTAAACCCTGGCTGGGTGTCTTCTTTACATCGTGATGACGTCTGTCTGTAAACCCTGGCTGGGTGTCTTCTTTACATCGTGATGATGTCTGTCTGTAAACCCTGGCTGGGTGTCTTCTTTACATCGTGATGATGTCTGTCTGTAAACCCTGGCTGGGTGTCTTCTTTACATCGTGATGATGTCTGTCTGTAAACCCTGGCTGGGTGTCTTCTTTACATCGTGATGACGTCTGTCGGTAGACCCTGGCTGAGTGGCTTCGTTACAGCGAGATGACGTCTTTCTGTAAACCCTGGCTGGATGGCTTCGTTACAGCGAGATGACGTCTTTCTGTAAACCCTGGCTGGATGGCTTCGTTACAGCGAGATGACGTCTTTCTGTAAACCCTGGCTGGATGGCTTCGTTACAGCGAGATGACGTCTGTAAACCTTGGCTGGATGGCTTTGTTACAGCGAGATGACGTCTTTCTGTAAACCCTGGCTGGATGGCTTCGTTACAGCGAGATGACGTCTTTCTGTAAACCCTGGCTGGGTCTCTTCGTTACAGCGAGATGACGTCTGTAAACCCTGGCTGGATGGCTTCGTTACAGCGAGATGACATCTGTCTGTAAACCCTGGCTGGATGGCTTCGTTACAGCGAGATGACATCTGTCTGTAAACCCTGGCTGGATGGCTTCGTTACAGCGAGATGACATCTGTCTGTAAACCCTGGCTGAATGGCTTCGTTACACCGAAATGACAGTTTCAGTTTCAGTAGCTCAAGGAGGCGTCACTGCGTTCGGACAAATCCATATACGCTACACCACATCTGCCAAGCAGATGCCTGACCAGCAGCGTAACCCAACGCGCTTAGTCAGGCCTTGAGAAAAAAACAAAAAAAAGGTGAATAGATAATATGATAAGCGTACATAAATAAATAAAAAATTATAATATAAAAAAGTAGTAGTAGTAGTAGTAGTAGTAGTAATAATAATAATAATAATAATAATAATAATAATAATAATAATAATAATAAATAAATAAATAAGACAATAATGATGATAAATAAGCAAATAAATGTAAAACATGAAGACACACATTCACACATACACCCACACATGCATAACAGATATGCACCAAACATGCAGTTTCACAGATATGAAACCTGAGATGACATCTGTCGGTAAACCCTGGCTGGATGGCTTCGTTACAGCGATATGATGTCTGTAAACCCTGGCTGGGTGGCTTCGTTACAGCGAGGTGATGTCTGTCTGAAGTCCCTGATTTATTCAGCTGACTGGTGAACGGACGTTTCAGGAGGAAACTCTACCGTCTTTGTCTTTTCCACACACATGGCATTTTTATCACCACTCTCAGTCAGAGAATGATGTCGTTGACGAGCTCGTTACTCCAACCTCATGACATGACTTGTCTTGCTCAGTGCTCCTAATGGTTTGCTGGGTGTGTATACACTGTGCTGTCGATCAAACTCTGTTGGTGTGCAACGATGTTTCTTTCGACATGGTAGTTATACTTGTAGGTTTTGATACCGAACCTTTATCTGGATCAAGAAATCTGTTTGCAGACTTTTTGCCCCGATCTGTTTGTGACTAGATTGGTCTTTTTTCAACTGTATTGATATATCTTGATTTCAGAGTCAAGCTGAACGTTTCCTGGTGTGTATATATATATATATATATATATATATATATATATATATATATATTAGTAGTAGGAAGTTTCCCAGTAGTGACAGTGGGTAAATAAGTAGCACATACTTTTGTCTTTGATAAAGTATCCTTGCTTTTTTAATGAGTAATTTGTAACTTACAACCTTTAATTCTAACTTACAAGAAGCTTGGTCATTTCTGTTTCTCCCGGAATGGGGAATTGTGATGGATGCCATCACATGAATGGCTGTATTGTGAGTACGAGGCACAGTTGTTGGTGTTTTTTCTACTCTCATAGTTTTCTTTCGTCACTCACTCACTCACTCATTCCCTCGACCACTGGGTTCGTTGGGGGGGGACATGAGGAAGATGTCATAGCTCGCCACGCCGTTCTGTTGGCAGCTGTCGTGAGGAGATCTGGCATCGTCATTTTGGTCCATTCCTTGACGTTGTCGGACCAGCTCTTTCTCTGCCGCCACCGTCTGCGCCCTCCCTCTACAGTCCCTTGCAGGATGGTTTTGGAGAGGGTGTTATGTCGTATGACGTGACCAAACCATGCCATCTTCCGTCGTTTGACAGTCGCCAGCAGTGGTTCTTGGGGCCCAACAAGGTTGCTGACCAGATTCCGCACATAGTCATTCGTCTTGTGCTCCTTGTAGGAGATGTGTAGTAGTCTCCTCAAGCACTTGGTTTCGAATGCTTGGATTCTTCTTTCTGTTTCTGCCATCAGTGTCCATGTCTCACATCCATATAAGAGGATGGAGACTACCAGTGACTTGTAGAGCAGGAATTTTGTTTCGTCATGCATGCTAAAACGTCACGAAGAGAACACGAATGACGACAATGAAACATGACGTAAAGTAAATGACGCACACATTCATATATCAGTTTCAAAGACTAAGCCGCAAATAATTTAGCTCTGTAACCGAGCGGGTGTGCAGATGAGAATATAAAACTTTGGGGATTTTATCATTGTATTTAGCGTCGGTAGAGTATTGCTATCACATAACTAAACGTGGTTTTCAAACTAAATTGTAAGATTTTTTGTTCAAGTTGTCATTTCTGTAAATGACAAGGAGTGAGGGACAAAAGAATATTTATGTTGGCTTGAGTTTCGCTGGAATGCAACACACACACACACACACACACACACATCTGTATATATATATACATACATATATATATATATATATGCTAGAATGCTTGATCGCTACCAGGTGGACATAGCAGTCCTGAGCGAAACTAGGTTTGCTGGTGAAACCCAGCTGGAGGAAGTTGGAGGGAGCTACACCTTCTACTGCACTGGGAAGCCAGAAGGCACCCCAAGAACGTCAGGCGTGGTTTTTTTGCCATTCAAAGCAAACTTGCACGACAGCTTGACAGCCTTCCAGGTGGGATAAACGATAGGCTGATGACCCTGCGTCTGAAGCTGTCCGAGGATCACTTCGCTACAGTCATCAGCTGCTATGCCCCGACGATGACCAACTCTGATGACATCAAAGTAGCCTTCTACGAGGAGCTCAGCCGCACCATTTCAGCGGTAGACAGGCTAATCATCCTTGGGGATTTCAATGCCTGCGTTGGCGTGGACTTCTCCTCGTGGCCAAAAGTCATAAGACAGCACGGCACTGGCAAGTGCAGCTCCAACGGACTGCTTTTGCTCTCGCTCTGCGCGCAACATGGACTGACCATCACCAACACCCTCTTCCAACAAGCGGACAAGTACAAGAACACATGGATGCACCCCCGCTCCAAGCAGTGGCACATGCTGGACTATGACTGTGATTGTCCGGCAGAGGGACAGAGGTGATTTTTCCATTACACGCTGCATGAGAGGAGCAGTCTGTTGGTCGGACCATCGCCTGGTACGCAGCAAGATGAACATCAGACTTGCACACAAGCTCCAACCAGCCAGGCAGAAACCCCCTAGGAAGCTGAACATTCATCACCTCCCTATCACCAAGGACGTGCTGCAGCAGCAAATCCAAGCAGCTCTCCAAGAAATTCCTGCGTCGACTGATGTAGAGATGCTGTGTACACAGTAGCAGCTGACACACTTGGCTTTGTACAGAGAAGCTACAAAGACTGGTTTGACGAGAACGACTCTGTAATCTCCAAGCTCCTGAACACACTGCATATACAGCATCAGGATCACATTTCCGATTAAGACTGCCAGAGGAAGAATAACCAGTACTTGCAAACCAAGCAACTCGTACAGAAGAGGCTGCGTGAGATGAAGAACACCTGGTGGGAGAGAAAGTCCGAAGAGCTTCAGTCCGCTGCTGATGCTCACGACACGAAGACCTTCCATGATGGTCTCCGAGCTGTGTATGGGCTGAGAGTCACAGGATCAACCCCTGTCCCAGCCTTGGACCAGACCACCCTCCTAACAGACAAGAAAAACATCCTTGCCCACTGGGCAGAGCACTTCAACACCCTCCTCAACAGGGACTCGTCCGTATCTAATTGCAGCCCTCCCACAGCTACCAGTCAATGACTCACTAGCTGCCCCTCCCACCAAGGCCGAGACACGGAAGGCCCTGAAGCTGACAACGTCAGGAAAAGCACCAAGAACAGATGAAATCCAGGCCGACATCTACAAGTATGAAGGCGAGGTGCTGACAGACAAGCTGACCTCCCTGTTCCAGTCTATCTGGGAGAGAGAGGAGGCCCCCAGGATTTCAAGGATGCTTCAATTGTCCATATTTACAAACGGAAGGGAGACAAAACATCCTGCAATAACCACCGTGCAATCTCTCTCCTCTGCATCGCTGGCAAGATCTTCGCCCGCATCATACTGAACAGACTGGTTGACCATGTCTCCAACACAGTCATCCCTGAAGCACAGTGCGGCTTCCGCTCAGGCAGGGGAACATGTGACATGGTGTTTGCCGTACGCCAGATGCAAGAGAAGTGCCGTGAGGAGAACAAGGAGCTCCACATGGTCTTTGTAGACCTGACTAAGGCCTTCGACACGGTGAACCGCCGTGGTCTGTGGAAGATCCTCCTAAAGTTTAGCTGCCCAGAGAGCCTAATCCAGCTGATTGCGTCATTCCACGATGGCATGCAGGCGAGAGTACAGGAAAATACTGACATGTCATATCCGTTCCCTGTGGTAAATGGAGTGAAGCAGGGCTGCGTCCTGGCATCCACACTGTTCTCCATTCTCTTCTCTGCCATGCTGATTGACGCCTTCCAAGACTGTGACCGGGGCATCTACAATTAGTTTCACACAGATGGCTAACTTTTCAACTTGCGGCGACTCCACGCCAGGTCC
Organism: Babylonia areolata; assembly: GCF_041734735.1. Taxonomy (NCBI): domain Eukaryota; kingdom Metazoa; phylum Mollusca; class Gastropoda; order Neogastropoda; family Buccinidae; genus Babylonia; species Babylonia areolata. The sequence continues at coordinate 19,311,452 of NC_134891.1, forward strand.
AGGGTGTTTGAGGCACTGTTGAGAGAGTTCCTCTTTGCTGATGTCTGCGCGCTTGCTGCACACACCCATGAGGACCTGCAGTTCATTATGGACAGGTTCTCAACTTCCTGCAGGCGCTTTGGACTCACCATCAGCCTCAGCAAGACCGAGTCCATGTATCAACCAGCTAGCTCACAGATCGCCAGTGCCTCCCTCCCCTCCCCCCCCCCCCCCCCCCCCCACACACACACACACACACACACACACACACACCCTCCCCACCTGCAAACAAGATCGATGACAGAGATCAAATCAGTCGACAAGTTTTTGCTACCTGGGCAGCACCCTATGCAGCAACGGAGCCCTTGATGCAGAAGTGACGCTGCGCTGGCAGACTCAACAACAGGCTGTGCAACAACAAAGGCATCAGGCTCAGCACCAAAATCAAAACCTACAGAGCTGTTGCGCTGACCACCTTGTTGTACTGCTGTGAAACATGGACGACGTATCGCCGTCACATTCAACAACTTGAGCAGTTTGAGGACACACACCGACAGATAAGCCTGCCTGCCTACTCATCCGTCGGTCCGACGGGAGACTCCATCATATCTATCTATCTATCTATCTATCTATCTATATATATATATATATATATATATATTTGTGTGTGTGTGTGTGTGTGTGTGTGTGTGTGTGTGTGTGTGTGTGTGTGTGTGATTAGAGATAACACTAAGAAGAAGCCAGAAGATATACTTCTATCATTATTGCTTCTGTGAGTTAAAGAATTGTAACTTCACAATAAATAGATAAAATAATTGTGCAGATGGAGTGTGAGTGAGCCAAAAAAAAATAGTGAAATTGTGCAGGGTGCGCGCATACACACACACGCGCGCGCGCGCGTGCGCGCAGTCAGGGCTGTTGAAGAGAAGCAAAGGGCAGAACAGCCTGACTGCTGTTGAAGAGGAACAAAGGGCAGAGCAGCCTGACTGCTGTTGAAGAGGAACAAAGGGCAGAGCAGCCTGTCTGCTGTGGAAGAGGAACAAAGGGCAGAGCAGCCTGTCTGCTGTTGAGTATTGACGTTGTATGGTGATTTGGGTGTCGTGGCTTTAAATGTAGTTAGTGTGAATGTGTGAATGAGTCAGAATAAATGTCCTCACAGTTTTCTATACATTTCACTGTGTGTGTGTGTGTGAATGTGTGTGTGTGTGGGCACTGGGGCCTGGCCGTGTCGCCAGCTGATGACAGATTTCCGGTCAGTCAGCCGTCAGTTCAGTGGCGTGCAACCAGGTCCCCATGCCTGACTGGAGGGAGAGGGGGGTAGATAGGGAGACGTGCAGCCAGGTATGTCTGACTGGAGGGAGATGGGGGTGGATAGGGGGACGTGCAGCCAGGTATATCTGACTGGAGGGGGATGGGGGTGGAAGGGGGGACGTGCAGCCAGGTATGTCTGACTGGAGATGGATCGGGGTGGATAGGGAGACGTGCAGCCAGGTATGTCTAACTGGAGGTGTATGGGGGGGGGGGGGACGTGCAGCCAGGTATGTCTAACTGGAGGTGTATGAGGGGGGACGTGCAGCCAGGTATGCCTGACTGGAAGAGGATGGGGGGACGTGCAGCCAGGTATGTCTGATTGGAGGGGGATGGGGGGACGTGCAGCCAGGTATGTCTGACTGGAATGGGATGGGGGGACGTGCAGCCAGGTATGTCTAACTGGAGGGGGATGGGGGGATGTGCAGCCAGGTATGTCTGACTGGAGATGGATCGGGGTGGATAGGGAGACGTGCAGCCAGGTATGTCTAACTGGAGGTGTATGGGGGGGGGGGGGACGTGCAGCCAGGTATGTCTAACTGGAGGTGTATGAGGGGGGACGTGCAGCCAGGTATGCCTGACTGGAAGAGGATGGGGGGACGTGCAGCCAGGTATGTCTGATTGGAGGGGGATGGGGGGACGTGCAGCCAGGTATGTCTGACTGGAATGGGATGGGGGGACGTGCAGCCAGGTATGTCTAACTGGAGGGGGATGGGGGGATGTGCAGCCAGGTATGTCTGACTGGAGGGGGATGGGGGGATGTGCAGCCAGGTATGTCTGACTGGAGGGGGATGGGGGGACATGCAGCCAGGTATGTCTAACTGGAGGGGGATGGGGGGATGTGCAGCCAGGTATGTCTGACTGGAGGGGGATGGGGGGATGTGCAGCCAGGTATGTCTGACTGGAGGGGGATGGGGGGACATGCAGCCAGGTATGTCTGACTGGAGGGGGATGGGGGGACATGCAACCAGGTATGTCTGACTGGAGGGGGATGGGGGGACATGCAGCCAGGTATGTCTGACTGGAGGAGGATGGGGGGGGGACGTGCAGCCAGGTATGTCTGACTGGAGGGGGATGGGGGGGGGACGTGCAGCCAGGTATGTCTGACTGGAGGGGGATGGGGGGACGTGCAGCCAGGTATGTCTGACTGGAAGGGGATGGGGGGACGTGCAGCCAGGTATGTCTGACTGGAGGGGATGGGGGGACGTGCAGCCAGGTATGTCTGACTGGAGGGAGATGGGGGGACGTGCAGCCAGGTATGTCTGATTGGAGGGGGATGGGGGGACGTGCAGCCAGGTATGTCTGACTGGAAGGGAATGGGGGGACGTGCAGCCAGGTATGTCTAACTGGAGGGGGATCGGGGACGTGCAGCCAGGTATGTCTGACTGGAGGTGTATGGAGGGGGGGACGTGCAGCCAGGTATGTCTGACTGGAGGGGGTGGGGGGACGTGCAGCCAGGTATGTCTGACTGGAGGTGTATGGGGGGGGGGGGACGTGCAGCCAGGTATGTCTGACTGGAAGAGGATGGGGGGACGTGCAGCCAGGTATGTCTGATTGGAGGGGGATGGGGGGACGTGCAGCCAGGTACTGTCTGACTGAGGGGATGGGGGGACGTGCAGCCAGGTATGTCTGACTGGAGGTGTATGTGGGGGGGACGTGCAGCCAGGTATGTCTGACTGGCCGGGAGATGGGGGGACGTGCAGCCAGGAATGTCGATGGGGCTGGGGCACGAGGAAGCGAACACGCATGCACACCAGACTATGTATGACTGGAGGTTTAGGTTGGAACGTGCACCAGGTATGCTATTAGGTTGATGGGGGCACTCCTCATCCCCCACGTATTCAGACTGGAGGGGGGGCGGAACGTGCCCTAGTATCTCTGTTCTGGCAAAGCGAAGGCTGAGTGGGGTACCGGTGCTAGCCAGGTGATGTTGATGGAAGTGTATGGGGGACGTGTTGCACTCCAGCAGTACTGTGCTGACTGGAGGGGGATGGGTGGTGATAGGGGGACGTGCAGCCAGGTATATCTGACTGGAGGGGAGGGGGGGACGTGCAGCTAGGTATGTCTGACTGGAGGGAGAGAGGGTGGATGGGGGAATGTGCAGCCAGGTATGTCTGACTGGGAGGGGATGGGGGGGACGCGTGCAGCCAGGTATGTCTGACTGGAGGGGGATGGGGGGACGTGCAGCCAGGTATGTCTGACTGGAGGAGGATGAGGGGGGGGACGTGCAGCCAGGTATGTCTGACTGGAGGGGGATGGGGGGTGGCGTGCAGCCAGGTATGTCTGACTGGAGGGGGATCGGGGGGGGGACGTGCAGCCAGGTATGTCTGACTGGAGGGGGATGGGGGGACGTGCAGCCAGGTATGTCTGACTGGAGTGGGATGGGGGGACGTGCAGCCAGGTATGTCTGACTGGAGGGGGATGGGGGATGTGCAGCCAGGTATGTCTGACTGGAGGGGGATGGGGGATGTGCAGCCAGGTATGTCTGACTGGAAGGGGATGGGGGATGTGCAGCCAGGTATGTCTGACTGGAGGGGATGGGGGGATGTGCAGCCAGGTATGTCTGACTGGAGGTGTAGGGGGGGGGGACGTGCAGCCAGGTATGTCTGACTGGAAGGGGATGGGGGGACGTGCAGCCAGGTATGTCTGACTGGAGGGGGATCGGGGACGTGCAGCCAGGTATGTCTGACTGGAGGGGATGGGGGGACGTGCAGCCAGGTATGTCTGACTGGAGGGGGATCGGGGACGTGCAGCCAGGTATGTCTGACTGGAGGGAGAGAGGTTGGATGGGGGGATGTGCAGCCAGGTATGTCTGACTGGAGGGGGATGGGGGGACGTGCAGCCAGGTATGTCTGACTGGAGGGAGAGAGGGTGGATGGGGGGACGTGCAGCCAGGTATGTCTGACTGGAGGGGGAGGGGGGGACGTGCAGCCAGGTATATCTGACTGGAGGGAGATGGGGGTGGATGGGGGCACGGGTGTTGAATATGATAACAATGACAATGGCAACGATATTACTATGTTGATGATGGTGATGATGATGATTGTTTTGATGATTGGTGATAATAACGATAATAATAACAATATCATTATTATCATCATTGTCGTTAATACTAAAGCACTGAGTCTTGTGCAGAGATAAATCAAAGCACTGTCACACTGTCACAGTACAGATTCACACCCATCCATATTCTCATTCTACAGGATCAAAGACAAAACAGGATTCCAGGTAAACAGAGGGCAGGAAACTGGGCGGAGGAAGGAGGGGGAGAGGGAGGTATTGTACAGGGCACTCTCTCTCTCTCTCTCTCTCTCTCTCTCTCTCTCTCTCTCTCTCTCTCTCTCTTTACGGATGCTGTTCTGTATTTATGTTGATTTTGATGTTATGAGCCTAATCCATCGCACCAGACGTCAGCCAGAAGGCAAGATACTGCACACACACACACACACACACACACACACACACACACACACACACACACACAAACACACACACACACTTTATGTATGCTGTTCTATATTCATACTGCACTATTGCTATGTATGTTATCAGCCTCCTCCATCCCACCAGACGTCATTCAGCTAGAGGGCGCTGCAGAACCCGGTGCCCTTTTCCCTTTCTCCCCCCACCGCCCGGACACACAGCGACACATGTGTCTCAGAGTGCAGCGGTACCGAGAGCTCTGCTTGACGTAGATGAGGAAGTTAGTGGACGTGTTGATCACCTCCAGCAGGTGACTGAGGGCGATGGAGATCTTGAAGATGTTACACAGATGGCCCGTGATCAGAAAGCCCGGCACACGACTGAACACCACCAAAGCCCGAGTGACGGTGGGCGTGGTACACGTCACGTACACACAACACACCGTCATCAACATCCTCGTCACCGTCAATTCCTGCTTCTCCAGTGACGTCACGTTGGACACGGACTGACGACGCCATGCGGAGGTCACTTGCAGTCTGACGATGATGGCGGTGGTGGAGACGATGACGACGACGAGGGAAATGAAAGGGAGGGTGACGAGGAGAACGTGGCTGTACACAATGTCGATGAGGGTTCTGTAGCGGAGGTAGGTGGGGGAGAGGCGGGAGATGAAGGTGGAGGTGTTGGTGAGGGGGTTGGTGACGCGCACTGTCTGGTACTTGATGCCCAGGGCAGTGTTGAGCACGGTCAGGATGTAGACAGCCACCACGACAATCACCACCCCCATGGTCCTGAAACGTCACGTCATACACACTGTGCCATCATGGAAAGAATCACACACTGTGTGTATGTTTGTAAAGGGGGGATGGTGCGGCACTCAGTAGGGCCTCCACAACTAGTTGTTAGTGGTCAGTTTCCAGCTTGTGTTGAAGAAACACCACTGGGCGTTACACGCACGCACGCACACACGCACAGAGAGAGAAAGAGAGATTCACCGACCTTGTCTTGAAGAAGCTGGCGGCCTTGAGAGGAGAGAGGATGCAGAGACATCTCTCCACAGCGATCAGCGCCGTGGTGATGTTGGATATGGCCAGACAGCCCAGCGAGGTGGCCAGCACCAGAGTGTAGTGACGTTTCTGCCAGTAGTTCCCTTCCACAGGGTCCAGCAGACTGATGAGAGCGTAGGACTTGCCACACATGAGGAACAGCAGGAAGCCTGTGTCTGACACTGCCAGACTGACAGAACACTTACGGAAGCTAGTGAAGCGCAGGTACCATCAGCGAAATAGTACGGTCATGCTGGCAGGGTAAGAGAGGGAGAGACAGAGACAGAAAGAGGCTGGGAGGACGTGGGTTCGATTCCCAGCAAAGGTGGGCTTTTTGTTGTTGTTGTTTTTTAATTTGTTTATTCTGTGTTTATTGGCCCACAGGGGGCTCCTGTGCTGTTGTCTGAAATGGGAAGACTGGGACCACGCATTTGAGTATCACCCACTTCACGGATGCCTCTTTGGGTGTGTTGCTCAAATTTCCTGACCAACACTGCAAATGTCTGTATCTCTCGGCCCTGGTTGACGCCGGGATATCCCTAACTTGAATGGACCTCCATAGCAATATCGTCCTCATCACCACCCCCCTCCTTCATCATAAAAAAATAAATGAATATCCCAAAGTATGTGGCCTTTAATGGCCTGCTATCATGCTAACCTCAGTTTCGATCCCAATCGACTTGTGCTTGGGATGAGCCCTGTCATGGTCTTCGGTATCTGCAGTCATGGGGGCCCTGCCAGGGTCTTCGGTATCTGCAGTCTAGGGGGCCCTGCCAGGGTCTTCAGTATCTGCAGTCATGGGGGCCCTGCCAGGGTCTTAGATATCTGCAGAGTCATGGGGCCCCTGCCAGGGTCTTCAGTATCTGCAGAGTCATGGGGGCCTTGCCAGGGTCTTCGGTATCTGCAGTCATGGGGGCCCTGCCAGGGTCTTCAGTATCTACATAGTCATGGGGGCCCTGCCAGGGTCTTCGGTATCTGCAGAGTCATGGGGGCCCTGCCAGGGTCTTCAGTATCTGCAGAGTCGTGGGGACTGGCCCTGCCAGGGTCTTCAGTATCTGCAGTCATGGGGGCCTTGTCAGGGTCTTCGGTATCTCAGAGTCATGGGGGCCCTGCCAGGGTCTTCGGTATCTGCATAGTCATGGGGGGAAACTGCTGTTGGAGGGACGTGGTGGCAGTCTCCATACTGGGGGGACTGCTCACTGTGTCTGGCTCCGCGACGAAGCTGTTATTGTCGTCAGTAGGGGGCATCGTCACTAGTGTGTCAGGTCAGGGGCATAGCCCTTGCTACTTGTACCATGTAACCCAGTACTACCTGCCGTCAACAACGGACAAGGTGGAGGATGAAACCTTTCCCAACAGCTGTGAAGGCGGAAGAGGATGACCAAAGGGCAGGGGGAGCTCTTATCCTTGGCTGGAAGTCCTCCTAGGAGACGGAACTCCGAAGAAAAAACCTGCACCTGCCGAAACCGTCCTACACGTGGCAGTATCTGCACCTGAGCGTCGGTAGGCGAGAGAGTGGGATAGGGACTGCACAACTCGTCTTCACCAAGAAAAAAGTCACCTGTACTGGTCAGGCAACCAGGCTAATGTCGGAACGACGAGCTAGCCCTTCAACACCCAGAAAGCCCTGCGGCGATGGAGAAGTGGTAATGGGGACAGACATAGGATGCTGCTGGCAGTTCCTAGTCATGACTCTGGGGAAGTGGAGATAAAAGGATCCCTAAACAAAGCCTGCCTCGCCTAGTACCTAGTAGGAAACCGCACCTACCTGGACATCCAACACTAGCGGTCGAAAACAACAGAAGAAAAGAACCAGGAGTCATGCCCTGACTCTGGGTACCTAGAATGTTGGCACCTTTTTAGACAGAGATGACAGACCAGAAAGGCACACAACGCTCATTGCTAGAATGCTTGATCGCTACCAGGTGGACATAGCAGCCCTGAGCAAAACCAGGTTTGCCAGTGAAACCCAGTTGGAGGAAGTTGGATGGGGCTACACCTTCTACTGCACTGGGAAGCCAGATGGCACCCCAAGAACCTCAGGCGTGGGTTTTTCCATACAAACCAAACTTGCATGACAGCTTGAGAGCCTTCCACATGGGATAAACGATAGGCTGATGACCCTGCGTCTGAAGCTGTCCAAGGATCGCTTCTCCACAGTCATCAGCTGCCATCCCCTGACGATGACCAACGAAGCTTTCTATGAGGAGCTCATCCGCACCATTTCAGTGGGAGACAGAAAGGACAAGCTGATCATCCTTGGGGATTTCAATGCCCGCATCGGCGTGGACTTCTCCACGTGGCCAAAAGTCCTAGGACAGCACAGCACTGGCAATTGCAACTCCGATGGACTGCTTTAGCTCTCACTCTGCACACAGCAAGGACTGATCATTACCAACACCCTCTTCCAACAAGCGGAAAAGTACAAGAATACATGGGTGTACCCCTGCTCCAAGCAATGGCACATGCTGGACTATGTGATTGTCCGGCAGAGGGACAGAGGTGATGTTTCCATTACACACTGCATGAGAGGAGCAGTCTGTTGATTGGACCATTGCCTGGTACGCAGCAAGATTAACATCAGACTTGCACGCAAGCTCCAACCAGCCAGGTAGAAACCCCCTAGGAAGCTCAACATCCACCACCTCCCTATCACCAAGGACGTGCCGCAGCAGCAAATCCAAGCAGCTCTCCAAGAAATTCCTGCATCGACTGATGTATGGAGCACTTTTAGAGATGCTGCAGCTGACACACTTGGCTTTGTACAGAGGAGCCACAAAGACTGGTTTGACGAGAACAACTCTGAAATCTCCAAGCTTCTGAACAAACTGCATATACGGCATCAGGATCACATTTCCGATAAAGACTGCCAGAGAAAGGAGAACCAGTTCTTGCAAAGCAAGCAACTCGTACAGAAGAGGCTGCGTGAGATGAAGAACACGTGGTGGGAGAGAAAGTCCAAAGAGCTTCAGTCCACTGCTGATGCTCACGACATGAAGACATGTTGGTCTCTGAGCTGTGTATGGGCTGAGAGTCACAGGATCAACCCCTGTCCGAGCCTTGGATCAGACCACCCTCCTGACAGACAAGAAAGACATCCTTGCCCGCTGGGCAGAGCATTTCAATACCCTCCTCAATAGGGACTTGTCCGTACCTGACAAGGTAATTGCAGCCCTCCCACAACTACCAGTCAATTCCTCGCTAGCTGCCCCTCCCACCAAGGCCGAGACACAGAAGGCCCTGAAGCTGACAACGTCAGGAAAAGCACCAGGAGCGGGTGGAATCCAGGCTGACATCTACAAGTATGGAGGCGAGGTGCTGACAGACAAGCTGACCGCCCTGTTCCAGTCTATCTGGGAGAGAGGGGAGGTCCCCCAGGATTTCAAGGATGCTTCAATTGTCCACATTTACAAACAGAAGGGAGACAAAACATCCTGCAATAACCACCGTGCAACCTCTCTCCTTTGCATCACCAGCAAGATCTTGCCCGCATCATACTGAACAGACTGGTTGACCATGTCTCCTGACTAAGGCCTTTGACACGGTGAACCGCCGTGGTCTGTGGAAGATCCTCCTAAAGCTCGGCTGTCCAGAGAGCCTAATCCAGCTGATTTCGTCATTCCTCGATGGCATGCAGGCGAAAATACTGATATGTCGGATCCGTTCCCTGTGGTAAATGGAGTGAAGCAGGGCTGTTCTTCATCCTCTTCTTTGCCATGCTGATCGACGCCTTCCAAGACTGACCGGGGCATCAGCATTCAGTTTCGCACAGACGGCTAACTTTTCAACTTGCAGCGACTCCACACCAGGTCCAGGGTGTTTGAGGCACTGTTGTGACAGTTCCTCTTCTCTGATGACTGTGTGATTGCTGCACACACCCATGAGGACATGCAGTTCATTATGGACAGGTTCTCAACCTCCTGCAGGTGCTTTGGACTCACCATCAGCCTCAGCAAGACTGGGTCCATGTACCAACCAGCTAGCTCACAGAACGCCAGAGGAGGACACACACCGACAGATAAGTCTGCCTGCCTACTCATCCGTCGGTCCGACGGGAGACTCCATCATCTTTGTTGCAGGGTGTATCGTTGCAATGTGGGTGTATCTTTGTTGCATGGGTGTATCGTTGTTGCAGGGTGTATCTTTGTTACATGGGTGTATCTTTGTTGCAGGGTGTATCTTTGTTACAATGTGGGTGTATCTTTGTTGCAAGGTGTATCTTTGTTCCAGGGTGTATTGTTGTTGCAGGGTGTATCTTTGTTGCAGGGTGTATCTTTGTTGCAATGTGGGTGTATCGTTGTTGCAGGGTGTATCTTTGTTGCAGGGTGTATCTTTGTTACAATGTGGGTGTATCTTTGTTGCAGGGTGTATCTTTGTTGCAATGTGGGTGTATCGTTGTTGCAGGGTGTATCTTTGTTGCAAGGTGTATTGTTGCAGGGTGTATCTTTGTTGCAAAGTGTATCTTTGTTCTAGGGTGTATCTTTGTTGCAGGGTGTATCGTTGTTGCAATGTGGGTGTATCTTTGTTGCAGGGTGTATCTTTGTTGCAATGTGGGTGTATCTTTGTTGCAGGGTGTATCTTTGTTGCAGGGTGTATCGTTGTTGCAATGTGGGTGTATCGTTGTTGCAGGGTGTATCTTTGTTGCAAGGTGTATTGTTGCAGGGTGTATCTTTGTTGCAAAGTGTATCTTTGTTCTAGGGTGTATCTTTGTTGCAGGGTGTATCGTTGTTGCAATGTGGGTGTATCTTTGTTGCAGGGTGTATCTTTGTTGCAATGTGGGTGTATCTTTGTTGCAGGGTGTATCGTTGTTGCAGGGTGTATCGTTGTTGCAATGTGGGTGTATCGTTGTTGCAGGGTGTATCTTTGTTGCAAGGTGTATTGTTGCAGGGTGTATCTTTGTTGCAAAGTGTATCTTTGTTCTAGGGTGTATCTTTGTTGCAGGGTGTATCTTTGTTGCAGGGTGTATCTTTGTTGCAATGTGGGTGTATCTTTGTTGCAGGGTGTATCGTTGTTGCAGGGTGTATCGTTGTTGCAAATGTGGGTGTAACGTTGTTGCAGGGTGTATCGTTGTTGCAGTGTGTATCTTTGTTGCAGGGTGTATCGTTGTTACAATGTGGTTGTATCTTTGTTGCAGGGTGTATCTTTGTTGCAGGGTGTATCTTGGGTGTATCTTTGTTGCTGTATCTTTGTTGCAGGTGAATCTTTGTTGCAGGGTGTATCTTTTGTTGCAGGGTGTATCTTTGTTGCGATGTGGCTGTATCTTTGTTGCAGGGTGTATCTTTGTTGCAGGGTGTATCGTTGTTGCAGGGTGTATCTTTGTTGCAGGGTGTATCTTTGTTGCGATTTGGCTGTATCTTTGTTGCAGGGTGTGTATCTTTGTTGCGATGTGGCTGTATCTTTGTTGCAGGGTGTATCTTTGTTGCAGGGTGTATCGTTGTTGCAGGGTGTATCTTTGTTGCAGGGTGTATCTTTGTTGCGATGTGGCTGTATCTTTGTTGCAGGGTGTATCTTTGTTGCAGGGTGTATCTTTGTTGCAAGGTGTATCTTTGTTGCAGGGTGTATCGTTGTTGCAATGTGGGTGTATCTTTGTTGCAGGGTGTATCGTTGTTGCAGGGTGTATCTTTGTTGCAATGTGGGTGTATCGTTGTTGCAGGGTGTATCGTTGTTGCAGGGTGTATCGTTGTTGCAATGTGGGTGTATCGTTGTTGCAGGGTGTATCTTTGTTGCAGGGTGTATCTTTGTTGCAATGTGGGTGTATCGTTGTTGCAGGGTGTATCGTTGTTGCAGGGTGTATCGTTGTTGCAATGTGGGTGTATCTTTGTTGCAATGTGGTTGTATCGTTGTTGCAGGGTGTATCGTTGTTGCAATGTGGTTGTATCGTTGTTGCAGGGTGTATCGTTGTTGCAGGGTGTATCTTTGTTGCAAGGTGTATCTTTGTTGCAAGGTGTATCTTTGTTCCAGGATGTATCGTTGTTGCAATGTGCGTGTATCTTTGTTGCAGGGTGTATCGTTGTTGCAATGTGGGTGTATCTTTGTTGCAGGGTGTATCGTTGTTACAATGTTGGTGTATCGTTGTTGCAATGTTGGTGTATCGTTGTTACAATGTGGGTGTATCGTTGTTGCAAGGTGTATCGTTGTTACAATGTGGGTGTATCGTTGTTGCAGGGTGCATCGGGTGTATCTTTGTTGCAGGGTGTATCTTTGTTGCAGGGTGTATCGTTGTTGCAGGGTGTATCTTTGTTGCAATGTGGGTGTATCGTTGTTGCAGGGTGTATCGTTGTTGCAATGTGGGTGTATCTTTGTTGCAGGGTGTATCTTTGTTGCAGGGTGTATCGTTGTTGCAGGGTGTATCGTTGTTGCACGGTGTATCGTTGTTGCACGGTGTATCTTTGTTGCAGGGTGTATCTTTGTTGCAGGGTGTATCTTTGTTGCAATGTGGGTGTATCTTTGTTGCAGGGTGTATCTTTGTTGCACGGTGTATCGTTGTTGCAATGTGGGTGTATCTTTGTTGCAGGGTGTATCGTTGTTGCAATGTGGGTGTATCTTTATTGCAGGGTGTATCTTTGTTGCAATGTGGGTGCGTCTTTGTTGCATGATGCAGCTGGTGGATAGCATAATTTCCTATCTGTACGAGTATTGATATGGTACTGGTGTGTATTGTGTCGCTTTTCCTGCTTTCCTGACAGGCCTGGAAAAGTAGTGCCAGCAAGTCCCCGACAGCCGCCACTATCCCCTGTTTCACACTGCGTCAGAACCTTCCGTGCGCGGATTGGCCTGATAAGTCATCTGCGCACCCACAGAGCCCAACCCACCCACCCCTAGGATGACTAGATGGTCCTCGTTGATCCCGACGGACGAACCACACTGTGTCGTACAATGGCGTGTTATGATCGTACAGTGTGATGTAGTTATATGCGTCATGTTCTAATGTGTATCCATGGATTTGCCTGTTAAGAGGTTTGGTTTCTTCTGTCCACTTGTATTCCTTTGTGTGCCTTCTAATGTGTGTGTGTGTGTGTGTGTGTGTGTGTGTGTGTGTGTGTGTGATGAGCATACTTATTGGTGTACAAAGCCACCTGAATGGCCATGATGAACAACCGTTCTAGTAAATGTGTCGTGTTGTATAATACACGATATGTAACACATGATGAGACATTGGCAGAGCCATCAAAACATCCTTACCTAAACAAACACAGGTTAATTCTGTACATGATGAGACATTGGCAGAGCCATCGAAACATCCTTACCTAAACAAACACAGGTTAATTCTGTACATGATGAGAGATTGGCAGAGCCATCAAAACATCCTCACCTAAACAAACACAGGTTAATTCTGTACATGATGAGACATTGGCAGAGCCATCGAAACATCCTTACCTAAACAAACACAGGTTAATTCTGTCCGACAGTCCCTGGCGAGCAAAGACAGCCATGTTGATGACGTTGGTGATGATGCCAAAGGTCACGAGGACAGGAAACATCCCGACATACACCACAAGGTCCACCATTTCTGCCACAAAGGGACTGACAACGTTCCGGGGATTGTCGCAAGGTAAGAACACGTGATGCGGGATGACAGTGGAGAGATTCATATCATCCATGTCGGAGTACATATCAACGGTCGTGTCTCCGCGGAGGTGTGGTGATGGCAGTGTGGATGCGACACTCATCGTCTCTGATGTCTACACTCTCCTCTGGTGCAGATCATCAGACAGACACAAGCCTCCAGCAAAGTAGCTCTGTGTACTGTCAGTCTGTGAGTCACGTGTCAGCCTGCATGTGATCACACAGAGATGTTGGAATGTTCCTTTGGAAATGTGTTCTGGGTCTGAAATATATGCCTGAAATAAAGTTGTTTGAGCCGAACACAATGTCGTCATTATGATCAACAGAGAGGGAATAAAGGAGAAATGTGGGTATAGTGCATACAGTTTATTTATTTATTTTTTTATCTATTTTATCATTTTGGGTTTGTATGCTGCATGTTTTATTGTTTCCATAACCCACCAAATGCTAACTTTTTTTCACACAGATTTAACTATAATACGGTTCTGCTGTTCTTCAGAAATATATAGGTAAAATGTTTGATGACTGTAAAGACATTCTTAAATCAGGCATGACTGAAACATGTGATGGCTTCCTCCAAATGACTTCACTGGTTTACTGTGAGCACGTTCTGAGAACACTGCTGGTACTATTGTCTTTCTTCAAACAGAAGGTTCTGGAAATGGTTATTCTTCAACAGATTCCACCAAAATACCATAGCGCATTACCAGAGTACCGCCAGATATATCTGAATCGGATGTCGTATTGCCAAAGTGACATTGTGAAAACAAAGGTTATTAGAGTGTGGATGTGTTAATTTATCACAACAAATGTTATCAGAATGAAGCGATGTGTTCTTCATCCAAATGTGATAAGAATATCGCCATGTGGTTCTGAAAACAAATGCCATGAAAGGACAATTGGCATCAAGGTGTTTTTTAGTATGTTGTTTCATCTATCAAACTAATATTATCAGAATGGCAAAATTTCTTTGTTAAATGTTAAAATAACTTCACTGTTTATTCCCTCAAAGCACGTCATACCATAATGTCACAATTTCATTCTTGAAGAAAAAGTTATGAGTTTGCTCAGTTTCATTTCTCAACTACTATCCAGATGTGCCCGCATTTTTTCTCTCAAGAAATGCCTTTGAATCACACACACACGCGCGCACGCACACACACACACACACACACACACACACATATATATATATATATATATATATATATATATATCACATAATATATGTTGCAATAGATGTAATCTGGCATGTGTTTATCCCTCTCTTTGAAACGCTTGAAAACGGACGTGGGCCAGTATCAAGTGGCTGAGCCAGGCACAGAGGGGTTAATTTCCACGTGACACCCGGACAACCCATGGCACACAGCTGTAGGACAGCCTGAAGCCTCTCACCCACCACACACAGCTGTAGGACAGCCTGAAGCCTCTCACCCACCACACACAGCTGTCAGCTGGAGGGTCCAGGTCAGACTGTATTCACATTTAGCTTGCAGGCATTCAGGTCAGAAGTCTGCGACATTGATGTTATCGTCACCTGCACCATCCCTCAACCCCGCCTCCAACCCTTTTCCATCCAACCCAGTAAAGAAATCCACGCATACATAATGCCTTTGCTACTAGTTTCTAATTTGTTTTAAATGTCAGTTTTCGGAAGGTTAGCGAACGAAGAAAAAAGCGATAGTTCTATCACTGACTGTCACTTACTCTCCCCATATAATACTCACTCTCCTGTACACATTTTTACTGAACAATAGACGTGTGAATCTAACAGATACCAACCCATCTACCACCCTCCCTACTGGTCATGCAAGGTTGTAGGTTGTAGCTGTGCTGCTGAACCGATTTATCTATTTATTCATTTATCAGTTCATTATTCCTGATTGTTGTTTATGATCCAGCAGACCACACATGACTATGTCAGTGTCGACATATAGATCCGGAAGAAGCTGAAAGAAAATCTTCCTTGGCTAAATACCCCAATATATTTCTCTGTCTATATCGAGTTTGACACTGACAAGATGGATAGCAGCAGCACTTCAGGAAAGAACCGTCGTCCTACGCCTCGGAGATTGGATGTCTGCACCTTCTAAACTATCCATGGGACTGCCACAAGGGTCTCCACTCTCTCCTGTCCTCTACAACGACTACACGAAGGGCCTTGCAGACTTAAACAACAATGGAATAGCTCGGGTGCTTACTCTTGCGGATGATGGCCTGGTCTTCAAAACTTCGAAAGATGCTCAGGAAAGAACTAAAGCTGTCCAGAAACAACTAAACAATATTGCTCAATGGTGCAAAGACACAGGATCTTCCATCAGTCCAGCGAAAGCCCAAACGTTGCTGTGCACCCTCAACAACAGAACCGCGAGCAAATCACCACCACCTGTGTCATTCGACGGGATTCAGATCGAGAAAACCGAATGCCTACGCTACATAGGAATACAGTTCGACAGGATGCTGACCTTCAGAAAACATACGGAAAATACTGTTCTCAAATGCAAAAAAGGGCCTTTCAGTCTTAAAAGCAATAGCAACCAAAGGTATTGAACAACGCCACCTCTTCCTGCTATACCAATCACTCGTCCTCAGTGTGATTGACTACGGACTTAGGCAAACAACACCATCTCAAAGCAACCTCCTAAAATTAGAAAGAGTTCAAAATGAATCTATGAGGCTGATCCTTGGAACAACAAAAGACACGCCCACGGAAACCATGCGATACCTGCTTGACCTTCCTTCAGTGCAGGCCAGAAACAAGTTAGAACAGGTTAAGACCTACTTCAAAGCATTAGAAAACCCTAAAAACCCACTGCATGACGCAGTCAAAGAGCCAAAAGGCAGCCGTCTAGGACGAGGAAGATCATGGATGGGGCAAGCAGAAGACACAATCCAGCTAGTATGCCGACTACAAGACCTGAAAGAAACAAAAGAATGGGAGAAAAACCCCGAAAACCTCAACCATCTATTCAACACAGCCACTTCACCCACTCTAGGAAGACATTGTCGGGAATGGCCAGAGGGCAAAACTGATGCGGAAGTGAAGCTACTCATAGAAGAAAACAGTAAAGAAGAGGACATCATCATATACACAGATGGCTCAGTCACCAAAGACCAATCCGGTTGGAGATTCACTGCGAAACAAAATGGAAAAAAACAATTAGGGAAGAGAATGCTGCCTACAAAGTCACAACCTCCAGCCTAACGATGGAAGTTGAAGCTGTGACACATGCCCTCCTGTGGCTATCGTCTATCCTTATGCCCAGAAACCAACATGCCATGATTCTAACCGACTCAATGAACCTCATACAGAAAATTGAAAATGGAATGGGAAGCCCAGAGTGGCATAAGACAATGCGCAACTTTCAGATTAAAAACCTTACATGGTCATACTGCCCGGGACATGCAGGTGTTAAGGGAAATGAGCGAGCTGACAGACGTTCTGGTAACGCAACAACAACGAGCGGCCAACATCTAGGAAAAGAAATACAGGCAGAGAGAGGGAGCAGCCGTAAGTCTAGCTTGAAAGGTAGAGCACGATGCTTTGCAAATCAAACAAATATCGGCATCATTTCCATACCAACATTGCTTAAATTTCTTCAAAACGTAACAGTCTCTGTGGGCTTTTCCAAATACAATAGACTGAGCAACACACTAGACGCCACGTTCTTGGCATCAGAGATCTTTCCCCATCCCTCTTGCGGCCAATCAGTGGCAGCTTCTGTGCGTGTGTGTATGTGTGTGTTTGTGTGTATGTGTGGGTCTGTGTGTTTGTGTGAGTTTGTGCATGCGCGAGGGTGTAAGTGTACACAAGTGTCAGGAGAGTTCTGTGCACGTGTGTATGTGTGTCTGGTGTGGGGGTGGGGGATAGAGGATGAGGTATGTGTGTGTATGCATGCCTACACTGTGGGAGCAACGGAATATTGGAACGTGCGGGTGTGCATATATATATATATATTTGTATATATGTGTGTGGGGTTGGGGTGGGGGATATGGGCGTGTGTGTGTGCGCCGTGGAAGCT
>NC_134891.1:19333795-19358795 GCF_041734735.1 Babylonia areolata
CGCCAGTGCCTCCCCCACCACCTGCAATCAAGATCGATGACACAGAGATCAAGTCAGTCGACACGTTTTGCTAGCTGGGCAGCACCCTATGCAGTAACGGAGCCCTTGATGCAGAAGTGACGCTGCGCATCGCCAAGGCCAGCTCCGCCTTTGGCAGACTCAACAACAGGCTGTGCAACAACAAAGGCATCAGGCTCAGCACCAAAACCAAAACCTACAGAGCTGTTGTGCTGATAACCATGCTGTACTGTTGTGAAACATGGACCACGTATCGCTGTCACATTCAACAACTTGAGCAGTTTCACCAGAGATGCCTACGAAAGATCCTCGGCATAAAGTGGCAAGACAGGGTCTCCAACGTCCAGGTCCTAGAGAGGAGTGGCCTGCCCAGCATCGAAAGCCTGCTGATCCAGTGCCAGCTACGCTGGACAGGACACGTTGTCCGCATGACAGACAGAAGGATCCCGAAGATGCTACCGTATGGCCAGCTGAAGGAAGGCCACCGCGATCTTGGAAGACCCTGCAAGCGCTTTAAGGACACCTTGAAGACAAACCTCAAAGCCTGTGACATAGACATCGCTTCCTGGGAAACTGATGCCCTTGACCGCTCTCGCTGGAGGATGCTGTGCTCTAGTGGCATAAAGACGTTTGAAAACAAGAGAACGCTGGCCATTAAGGAGAAGCGTGAGCGAAGGAAGCAGGGCTCAATTTCTGGAGACGTTTTCCCTTGCAACACCTGTGGGAAGTGCTATGCTTCCAGAATCGGCTTCTTCTCTCATGAGGACACACACCGACAAATAAGCCTGTCTGCCTAGTCATCCGTCGGCCCGACGGGATACTCTGTCACTCAGCTGATCATGGCTGAACACTGACCGCTACCTTCACTGTACTCAGCTGATCATGGCTGAACACTGACCGTTACCTTCACTGTTCTCAGCTGATCATGGCTGAACACTGACCGTTACCTTCACTGTACTCAGCTGATCATGGCTGAACACTGACCGTTACCTTCACTGTTCTCAGCTGATCATGGCTGAACACTGACCGTTACCTTCACTGTTCTCAGCTGATCATGGCTGAACACTGACCGTTACCTTCACAGTACTCAGCTGATCATGGCTGAACACTGACCGTTACCTTCACTGTTCTCAGCTCGCCAGGGCTGAACACTGACCGCTAGACCGTTACGTTCACTGCCCTGTGATGACCATGACAGGCTCTGCACTGGGTTCTGGTCGTTTCGCCAGCTGATGACGACTTTCAGGGCGGTCAGCCGTCAGATCAGTGACGTACAGCCAGGAACCCGTGTCTGACAGGGGTGTGGGGAGAGGGAGGAGGGTTGAACATAATAATAATGATGACTGTATTATCATCATTATTATTGTTGTTGTTATGATTATTGCAATAATTGTTATAATTACCGTTGTTGTTAATGTTGTTTTACTCATTATTATTATTATGCCACTGTCTTATGAAATAGATCAAAGAACTGAAAGACAAAACATGAGTCCATGTAAAGAGAAACCTCGAGACACTGTGGACCGGCAAGAGGAAGGAGAGGGTGGGGGAGCTGCTTTGGGTCGAGGAAGAGCTTGGTGCAGAAATTTCACAAAGCCAGACAGGAAACTTATTTCAAGTGCAAGGTTTAGAGACAGAGAAAGCGCCGCGGCCGACTGTGGAGTGTTTGAATCTGCGACCACAGAAATAGAGTGGATCTGAAGCTGATTGTAGAGAGCGAAATAGAATGGAGAGGTGATGGCAGTCGCATGAATGCAAGGGATAGATTTTTTGCATTAATAACTTTGAGTGCTGATCTTGTATTTTGATCTATGTAAGACAGGAAGCGATGGATTGACTGCAAGAGAGGAGTGATGAACTCAGATCTTTTCATTCTGAGAACCAGTCCAGGCAGAGTTTGCACTAAAGGGAGTGAGTGAACGCATGAAGCTTGCAAATTAGACAAGACAGAGGAATGGAGGCGAGAGAGAATAATAGAAACGACGAGTTCAGATGTTATTGACAGTGTCAGAAAGCGTGTCTGTGGACAGTGAAGGGGTATGACACCAAACTGATATCTGATTGGTGTTCTGTGTAAGGCGCTTGTGTTGTTGTCTGTCTGGTGAAACCACCCAGTGGTTGTGTGACTTTCAGTGATGTCTGTCTGGTGAAACCACCCAATCGTTGTGTGACTTTCAGTTATGTCTGTCTGGTGAAGTGAAACCACCCAATGGTTGTGTGACTTTCAGTGATGTCTGTCTGTTGAAACCACCCAATGGTTGTGTGACTTTCAGTGACGTCTGTCTGGTGAAACCACCCAATGGTTGTGTGACTTTCAGTGACGTCTGTCTGTTGAAACCACCCAATGGTTGTGTGAATTTCAGTGATGTCAGTCTGGTGAAACCACCCAATGGTTGTGTGACTTTCAGTGAGGTCTGTCCGGTGAAACCACCCAATGGTTGTGTGACTTTCAGTGATGTCTGTCTGGTGAAACCACCCAATGGTTGTGTGACTTTCAGTGATGTCTGTCTGGTGAAACCACCCAATGGTTGTGTGACTTTCAGTGATGTCTGTCTAGTGAAGTGAAACCACCCAATGGTTGTGTGACTTTCAGTGATGTCTGTCTGGTGAAGTGAAACCACCCAATGGTTGTGTGACTTTCAATGATGTCTGTCTGGTGAAACCACTCAATGGTTGTGTGACTTTCAATGATGTCTGTCTGGTGAAACCACCCAATGGTTGTGTGACTTTCAATGATGTCTGTCTGGTGAAACCACCCATTGGTTGTGTGACTTTCAGTGATATCTGTCTGGTGAAACCACCCAATGGTTGTGTGACTTTCAGTGATGTCTGTGTGTTTAAACCACCCAATGGTTGTGTGACTTTCAGTGATGTCTGTGTGTTTAAACCACCCAATGGTTGTGTGACTTTCAGTGATGTCTGTCTGGTGAAACCACCCAATGGTTGTATGACTTCTACTAATGTCTGTCTGTTGAAACCACCCAATGGTTGTGTGACTTTCAGTGATGTCTGTGTGTTTAAACCACCCAATGGTTGTGTGACTTTCAGTGATGTCTGTGTGTTTAAACCACCCAATGGTTGTGTGACTTTCAGTGATGTCTGTTGAAACAACCAGGTGGTTGTGGCGTTGTCCTTCTGCTGGAAGTATCCAGTGGTTGTGGGCCACGTCACTGATTCTGCCTGCCTGCAGCGGTCCTGCAGGAGTGTGTGTGTCTGACAGAGAGGGGACACACCACTGTCAGTGTCTGACAGAGAGGGGACACACCACTGTCAATGTGTGACAGAGAGGGGACACACCACTGTCAATGTGTGACAGAGAGGGGACACACCACTGTCAATGTGTGACAGAGAGGGGACACACCCACATGATCACTGTGATGTTGTTGTTGTTTTTATCTAGATTGGACTACAGCAACTCTCTTCTAGCTGGCCTCCCTGTTAACAAACTAAATAAATTTCAACACATTCAGAATCAAGCAGCCTGACTCGTACTCCGTAAACCCTCGCATGAGAGTGCAACATTACTGCTCAGAACACTTCACTGGCTTCCTGTTAAAGCAAGAATTCCATACAAAGTAGTTTGTCCCCGCTTTCAGTGTCCCCATCACAACAGTAAGCCACATTATCTTTCAGATCTTCTCCATCTATACCATCCTTGGTCGCTACACTCATTTGACACCTCCTTGCTGACAGTTCCTTGGTTCTCCCTTGAGATCTTACGCAAAAGATTTCTCTCTGTCCTTGCTCCCACAGTCTGGAACTCCCTGTATGATGAATAGAAATGAGAGCCTGTTTGTGTTCGGTGATGTGCTGTTGGGATGGGGGAGGGTGTGACTACTTTTGAATATCGTACTTTAAAATGTAGGGTTGTATTGTATTGTGTGTGACTGGTGTTAAGAGTTGGGGGTGAATTTTCAGTATTGTGATATATAAGGTTTTTGTTCAAGTGATGTGCACAATAAGTCTTATCAGCCACACGAGCAAGGTACTCCTGAAAATCATCTTGAACAGACTGAAAGTTCAAGCTGAAAAAAATCATCTCTGAGGAACAAGCAGGCTTCCTAACTGGACGCAGCACCACACAACATATTTCCAATCTGAGAATGATATGCGAGAAATATCTTCAACACCAGCAAATAGGTACCATGTCTTCGTAGATTTCAGGGAAGCATTTGACACAGTGTGGCATGAGGCTATGTTGGCGACCATGAGAAAATACATCAGCCCCAACATCATCCCAGTTATCCAACAACTATACGACAGGGCAACTAGTGCAGCCATCCCAAACGGTTCCATCGGAAACTGGTTCAGCACAACAGTCGGAGTCATATTGGGTTGTCTACTATACCATACATTATTCAACATAATCCTAGATGCATTTGAAGACCATGAGGGCACTATCACGATCACATATGAAGGCTCCAAACCAGAAGTCATGTCCTGATAGCACAGACTACAGCAGCACTCACTCGACGGAAGCACATTTGGAGAGACTAAAACATCACACTCGGATTTAAAGTGAAACTTATATAATTATGTGCTCACTTGTTCAATCACTGCTTCTCTGTGCTTGCGAAACATGGGCTCTCAATGCCGGCCTCCGGAACATCCAAGCAATGGAAATGAAATGCTTCCGAAAGCTACTAGGCATCTCATACACTGAGCACGTCACGAACACTGAGGTCCGCCAGAAGATCACCCAAACCACTGGACCCCACGGTGACCGCCTGTCAGGAGCAGGAAGCTTTAAAGACACGACACAAGATCCGACGGGCTTGCAAAAGCCATTCTGCAGGGTAGCGAACCTGGCAGTAGGGAGAGAGGTGGCCAAAAGAATATGTGGCAGGACAACATCAGAGAATGGACAGACAAGTGTTTCCCAGATTCCCAGAGAGCTGCGAGAGACAGGAGCTGATGGAGAGAACTGGTCTGGAAATCATCTGCGGTGAACGACGACCTTCCACTGGGTTGTGAGATAGGTGAAGGAGAAGATATCAGGAGTAGTTTTAAGTACTGTGATAGGGTTTGTAAGTATTGTGATAAATATTGCAGTATTTAGGCATTTTCATGTGATGTGTGTGTGTGTGTGTGTGTGTGTGTGTGTGTGTGTGTGTGTGTGTGTGTGTGTGTAAATTTGTACTTGAGTGTTTGGTTGTTTAAAATCCATGTTTTAATCGTCGGTGGTTACAATGCATAGCTCAGATGAACATGTTTTACTTGGAAAGGCGCTTTCTAAATTAAATCATTATTATCATATGGTGATGATGTATGCCTATTCTCTTATTGTGTTCGTTGCATGTGTATGATTCGTGATAATTGTATGGTGAGCTTACATTATCTTAGTGTTTGAGTGTTAATGTTTTTTATGTGTTCATGTTAAAACACTGAAACTGTGATGATTGCTAGTGTACAACTGTGATGATTGCACATGAACTTAGCATTTAAGCATTTTTGTCTTTATGTAATCATACCGAGTGTGAGATTTTCTTGCATTGATTGTGTAGCATGTGATTTTCTTGCGTCGTTTGTGTAGCATAAACCGCATATGAATTTCCGTGGTTGAGATAATAAAGTATTCTGTATTTCTGTGTGACATGACGACAAAGAAGAAGAGCAGGGCAGATGTTTCATTTGTCAGTCTGGTCAACCCTGATTGTGAACTGCCGATGAAGCGTAGCAAAGGAAAACAATTTACTGCTGATTATAATTTATTGTCTGTATTTGGAATGATGTTCCAAACCCACTTTCCTGCCTGAATCATTCAATGCTAAACTGGGGCTCAGTTATCAGTTTGTCATTCTAACTATTCTTTACCAACTACTGATGTAAAAGGTCTGATAAGTTATCGTCAGTATTTTTTTTTGAGTGTTGTTAAAAATGGCAAATAAGGTTAACCATACTTGAAGCGTTCATTGCTTTGACACACTGAGTGTGGAGTTCAGTTCACTTTCAGTTCAATTTCTCAAGGAGGCCTCTCTGCGTTTGGACAAATCCACACCGCATCTGCTAAGCAAATGCATAACCAGCAGCATAATCCGACACGCCCGATTAGGCCTTAGATGCATGCATATCATTTTTTGTATACCAATCAAAGTGGATTTCTTCTTAAGACTGTTGCCAGAGGACAACTCTGTCATTGCCATGTGTTCTTTTTCAGTGCGCAAAGTGCGTTCTGCACTCAAGACCTTGGTTAATCGTCTCCGTCGAATGATAAGACGCTCAGGTTGACTTTCCAGTCAAACTTGGGAGAAAGTGCGAGAGCGGGATTCGGACCCAGACCATTTATATCTAATTGCCAAAAACAAGATACAGCGTGCGCATGCGCGCCTACACACACACACGCACGCACACACACACACACACACTTTATGGATGCTGTTCTATATTTATACTGCACTACTGCTATGTATGTTATCAGCCTCCTCCATCCCACCAGACGTCATTCAGCTAGAGGGCGCTGCAGAACCCGGTGCCCTTCTCCCTTTCTCTCCCCACCGCCCGGACACACAGCGACACATGTGTCTCAGAGTGCAGCGGTACCGAGAGCTCTGCTTGACGTAGATGAGGAAGTTAGTGGACGTGTTGATCACCTCCAGCAGGTGACTGAGGGCAATGGAGATCTTGAAGATGTTACACAGATGGCCCGTGATCAGAAAGCCCGGCACACGACTGAACACCACCAAAGCCCGAGTGACAGTGGGCGTGGTACACGTCACGTACACACAACACACCGTCATCAACATCCTCGTCACCGTCAATTCCTGCTTCTCCAGTGACGTCACGTTGGACACGGACTGACGACGCCATGCGGAGGTCACTTGCAGTCTGACGATGATGGCGGTGGTGCAGACGATGACGACGACGAGGGAAATGAAAGGGAGGGTGACGAGGAGAACGTGGCTGTACATAATGTCGATGAGGGTTCTGTAGCGGAGGTAGGTGGGGGAGAGGCGGGAGATGAAGGTGGAGGTGTTGGTGAGGGGGTTGGTGACGCGCACTGTCTGGTACTTGATGCCCAGGGCAGTGTTGAGCACGGTCAGGATGTAGACAGCCACCACGACAATCACCACCCTCAAAGTCCTGAAATATCAAATCACACACACACTGCCATCACTGTCATGGAAAGAATCACACACACTGTGTCATCACTGTCATGGAAAGAATCACACACACTGCCATCACTGTCATGGAAAGAATCACACACACTGTGTCATCACTGTCATGGAAAGAATCACTCACACTGTGCCATCACTGTCATGGAAAGAATCACACACACTGTGTCATCACTGTCATGGAAAGAATCACACACACTGTGTCATCACTGTCATGGAAAGAATCACACACACTGCCATCACTGTCATGGAAAGAATCACACACACTGTGTCATCACTGTCATGGAAAGAATCACACACACTGTGTCATCACTGTCATGGAAAGAATCACACACACTGCCATCACTGTCATGGAAAGAATCACACACACACTGTGTCATCACTGTCATGGAAAGAATCACACACACACACACTGACATCACTGTCATGGAAAGAATCACACACACTGCCATCACTGTCATGGAAAGAATCACACACACTGTGCCATCACTGTCATGGAAAGAATCACACACACTGTCATCACTGTCATGGAAAGAATCACACACACTGCCATCACTGTCATGGAAAGAATCACACACACTGACATCACTGTCATGGAAAGAATCACACACACTGCCATCACTGTCATGGAAAGAATCACACACACTGTGCCATCACTATCATGGAAAGAATCATACACACTGTGCCATCACTGTCATGGAAAGAATCACACACACTGTGTCATCACTGTTATGGAAAGAATCACACACACTGCCATCACTGTCATGGAAAGAATCACACACACTGTGTCATCACTGTCATGGAAAGAATCACACACACTGTGTCATCACTGTCATGGAAAGAATCACACACACTCTGCCATCACTGTCATGGAAAGAATCACACACACTGCCATCACTGTCATGGAAAGAATCACACAGACTGTGCCATCACTGTCACGGAAAGAATCACACACACTGCCATCACTGTCATGGAAAGAATCACACACACACACTGTGCCATCACTGTCATGGAAAGAATCACACACACTGTGCCATCACTGTCATGGAAAGAATCACACACACTGCCATCACTGTCATGAAAAGAATCACACACACTGCCATCACTGTCATAAAAAGAATCACACACACTCTGCCATCACTGTCATGGAAAGAATCACACACACTGCCATCACTGTTATGGAAAGAATCACACACACTGTGCCATCACTGTCATGGAAAGAATCACACACACTGTGCCATCACTGTCATGGAAAGAATCACACAGACTGTGCCATCACTGTCATGGAAAGAATCACACACACTGCCATCACTGTCATGGAAAGAATCACACACACTGTACCATCACTTATGGAAAGAATCACACACACTGCCATCACTGTCATGGAAAGAATCACACACACTGTGTCATCACTGTCAAGGAAAGAATCACACACACTGCAATCACTGTCATGGAAAGAATCACACACACTGTACCATCACTTATGGAAAGAATCACACACACTGCCATCACTGTCATGGAAAGAATCACACACACACTGTGTCATCACTGTCATGGAAAGAATCACACACACTGTGCCATCACTTTCATGGAAAGAATCACACACACTGTGCCATCACTGTCATGGAAAGAATCACACACACTGTGCCATCACTGTCATGGAAAGAATCACACGCTGTGTCATCACTGTCATGGAAAGAATCACACCGGTATGTGTGTGCACGTGGTGTGTGAGGGGAATGTGGAGGGGAAACACTCAGTATGGTCTCTACAACTAATCGGATATCATCAGCGCGTAGTTTACAACCTATAAGGAAGAAAAGAGACACCTCTGTAACTACAGAAGTGACTTGTCAGTGCTGTGGTCTGTTGACGGATTGACACTGATAGATAGCCACAGACTGATAGTGCTAGTATGTGTGGAGGAGTGACTGTGTGTGGAGGTGTGACTACGAAGCGTTACTTCCTGTGGAGGTGTGCCTTCCTGAGATGTGAAAAAATGTGGTATGACTACGTGTAGAGGCGTGTACCTAAGGTGTGAATATATGTGGAAGTGTGACTACGGGTGGAGGTGTGACTACGTGTCGAAGTGTGACTGTGTGTGGATGTGTGACTACGATGTGTAACTACGTGTGGAGGTGTGACTGTGTGTAGAAGTGTGACTATATGTGGTGTGACTACGTGTGGAGGTATGACTATACGTGGAGGTGTGACTACCTGAGGTATGACTATAAGTGCTGTGACTACGTGAATAGGTGTGACTACCTGAGGTGTGACAATAAGTGCTGTGACTACGTGTGGAGGTGTGACTACCTGAGGTGTGAATATATATGGAAGTGTGACTACGTGTGGAGGTGTGACTACCTGAGGTGTGACAATAAGTGCTGTGACAACGTGTGGAGGTGTGACTACCTGAGGTGTGAATATATATGGAAGTGTGACTACGTGTGGAGGTGTGACTACCTGAGGTGTGACAATAAGTGCTGTGACTACGTGTGGAGGTGTGACTACCTGAGGTGTGAATATATATGGAAGTGTGACTACGTGTGGAGGTGTGACTACCTGAGGTGTGACTATAAGTGTTGTGACTACGTGTGGAGGTGTGACTACCTGAGGTGTGAATATATATGGAAGTGTGACTACGTGTGGAGGTTGACTACCTGAGGTGTGACTATAAGTGCTGTGACTACGTGAAGAGGTGTGTACCTGTGGTGTGGATGTATAAGGAAGTGTGACTACGTGTGGAGGTATAACCACAAGTGGAGGTGAGTGGCGACGTGACCATGTGTGGGGTTGCAAACCCGTTGCAGCAGATGGGCAGAACAGACCAAAAACCCATCATTGCTGGTGTGTGTATCTCTCGGGCCTGGTTGACCAAGCATAAACTAAAAAATAAAAAAGGGAACATGGAGTACAGCCTTGTCATACAGCCTTCTCACACTTCTGTGGCGACATTACCAACATCCTTTTCCTTAATTAAAAAAAAAAAATCAAGAAATTATAACAAATAAACAGGGAAACTTTCCCATGTTTTTGCTGCTTTCCATTTTCATTCATGGTGAGTCTGTGTGGACGTCTATGCTGTGGACAGTTTCAAACTGACTGTGGACGTCTTTGGTGTGGACAGTTTCAAACTGACTGTGGACGTCTTTGGTGTGGACAGTTTCAAACTGACTGTGGACGTCTTTGGTGTGGACAGTTTCAAACTGTCTGTTGACGTCTTTGGTGTGGACAGTTTCAAACTGACTGTGGACGTCTAGTCTATGGTGTGGACAGTTTCAAACTGTCTGTGGATGTCTAGTCTATGGTGTGGACAGTTTCAAACTGACTGTGGACGTCTTTGGTGTGGACAGTTTCAAACTGTCTGTGGACATCTTTGGTGTGGACAGTTTCATGCTGTGGACGTCTATGGTGTGGACAGTTTCAAACTGTCTGTGGACATCTTTGGTGTGGACAGTTTCACACTGTCTGTGGACGTTTTTGGTGTGGACAGTTTCAAACTGTCTGTGGATGTCTAGTCTATGGTGTGGACAGTTTCAAACTGTCTGTGGACATCTTTGGTGTGGACAGTTTCACACTGACTGTGGACGTTTTTGGTGTGGACAGTTTCAAACTGTCTGTGGATGTCTAGTCTATGGTGTGGACAGTTTCAAACTGTCTGTGGATGTCTATGGTGTAGACAGTTTCAAACTGTGGACGTCTATGGTGTGGACAGTTTCAAACTGTGGACGTCTATGGTGTGGACAGTTTCACACTGACTGTGGACGTCTATGGTGTGGACAGTTTCACACTGACTGTGGACGTCTATGGTGTGGACAGTTTCACACTGACTGTGGACGTCTTTGGTGTGGACAGTCTCACACTGACTGTGGACGTCTTTGGTGTGGACAGTTTCACACTGACTGTGGACGTCTTTGGTGTGGACAGTTTCACACTGACTGTGGACGTCTTTGGTGTGGACAGTTTCACACTGACTGTGGACGGAGTGACGAGGGGATGGTCCCACCCAGTGTGGTTAGTCAGCTGTGGTAGGTGTCCTGCTTCGCCACGGGCTGTCGGAATACACACTGGTGACCACTGATCACAACACCAGTGAGACTCGCTCTGTGGCAATACAAGGTCACCTCTGGTGTGTGCCCAACGCTGATTGTCTCTCATGGACTGGTGTTGCTGAGACTGCAACAGAGCTGAAATGTGTCGGTGGGGGATGAATTGGCCGGGATGGGTCCAGTGATGGTGATTCCTTTAGCATCCTGCACCGGGATGGGTCCAGTGGTGGTGATTCCTTTAGCATCCTGCACCGGGATGGGTCCAGTGGTGGTGATTCCATTAGCATCCTGCACCGGGATGGGTCCAGTGGTGGTGATTCCTGCACCGGGATGGGTCCAGTGGTGGTGATTCCTGCATCCTGCACCGGGATGGGTCCAGTGGTGGTGATTCCTGCACCGGGATGGGTCCAATGATGGTGATTCCTGCACCGGGATGGGTCCAGTGATGGTGATTCCATTAGCATCCTGCACCGGGATGGGTCCAGTGATGGTGATTCCTGCACCGGGATGGGTCCAGTGATGGTGATTCCTGCACCGGGATGGGTCCAGTGGTGGTGATTCCTGCACCGGGATGGGTCCAGTGGTGGTGATTCCTTTAGCATCCTGCACCGGGATGGGTCCAGTGGTGGTGATTCCATCAGCATCTTGCACTGGAGTGGGTCCAGTGGTGGTGATTCCTTTAGCATCCTGCACTGGGATGGGTCCAGTGGTGGTGATTCCTTTAGCATCCTGCACCGGGATGGGTCCAGTGGTGGTGATTCCTTTAGCATCCTGCACCAGGATGGGTCCAGTGGTGGTGATTCCTTTAGCATCCCGCACCGGGATGGGTTCCGTGGTGGTGATTCCATTAGCATCCTGCACCGGGATGGGTCCAGTGGTGGTGATTCCTGCACCGGGATGGGTCCAGTGGTGTTGATTCGTGCATCCTGCACCGGGATGGGTCCAGTGGTGGTGATTCCTTTAGCATCCCGCACCGGGATGGGTTCCGTGGTGGTGATTCCATTAGCATCCTGCACCGGGATGGGTCCAGTGGTGGTGATTCCTGCACCGGGATGGTTCCAGTGATGGTGATTCCTGCACGGGGATGGGTCCAGTGGTGGTGATTCCTGCACCGGGATGGGTCCAATGATGGTGATTCAATTAGCATCCTGCACCGGGATGTGTCCAGTGATGGTGATTCCATTAGCATCCTGCACCGGGATGTGTCCAATGATGGTGATTCCTGCACCGGGATGGGTCCAGTGATGGTGATTCCATTAGCATCCTGCACCGGGATGTGTCCAGTGATGGTGATTCCTGCACCGGGATGGGTCCAGTGGTGGTGATTCCATCAGCATCCTGCACTGGAGTGGGTCCAGTGGTGGTGATTCCTTTAGCATCCTGCACCGGGATGGGTCCAGTGGTGGTGATTCCTTTAGCATCCTGCACCGGGATGGGTTCAGTGGTGGTGATTCCATTAGCATCCTGCACCGGGATGGGTCCAGTGGTGGTGATTCCTGCACCGGGATGGGTCCAGTGGTGGTGATTCCTGCACCGGGATGGGTCCAGTGGTGGTGATTCCTGCACCAGGATGGGTCCAGTGATGGCGATTCCTGCACCGGGATGGGTCCAGTGGTGGTGATTCCTGCACCGGGATGGGTCCAGTGATGGTGATTCCATTAGCATCCTGCACCGGGATGGGTCCAGTGATGGTGATTCCTGCACTGGGATGGGTCCAGTGATGGTGATTCCTGCACCGGGATGGGTCCAGTGGTGGTGATTCCTTTAGCATCCTGCACCGGGATGGGTCCAGTGGTGGTGATTCCTTTAGCATCCTGCACCGGGATGGGTCCAGTGATGGTGATTCCATCAGCATCCTGCACCGGAATGGGTCCAGTGGTGGTGATTCCATCAGCATCCTGCACCGGGATGGGTCCAGTGATGGTGATTCCTGCATCCTGCACCGGGATGGGTCCAGTGATGGTGATTCCATTAGCATCCTGCACCGGGATGGGTCCAGTGATGGTGATTCCTGCACCGGGATGGGTCCAGTGGTGGTGATTCCATTAGCATCCTGCACCGGGATGGGTCCAGTGGTGGTGATTCCTGCATCCTGCACCGGGATGGGTCCAGTGATGGTGATTCCTGCACCGGGATCGGTCCAGTGGTGGTGATTCCTTTAGCATCCTGCACCGGGATGGGTCCACTGGTGGTGATTCCTGCATCCTGCACCGGGATGGGTCCAGTGGTGGTGATTCTATTAGCATCCTGCACCGGGATGGGTCCAGTGGTGGTGATTCTATTAGCATCCTGCACCGGGATTGGTCCAGTGGTGATGATTCCATCAGCATCCTGCACCGGGATGGGTCCAGTGATGGTGATTCCTGCATCCTGCACACTGCGGGTGAAGAGTAAAGAGGCACACAGATGAGAACAAAATGAAGAACCGTCATATTCTTGGTGTTTGTCTGGCGTCGGATGTCTCTGAACACACATCACAGCCATTGCCAGGCCTGCTTGAAATCGGACTGTGGTTTTGAGGAACAAGTACAGGTTAGGCTATAAAAAAATTAAAGACAAACGAAACTCCTTATTGTTTTAGAATAGAAAGGTGCACAATCTATGGTGTGTTTCCACTCGCTGGATGGTCTGAATGGTTATGAGAGTTAAGTTCTGATCCGATAGCAATCTGGTGTTCTCAGTAAGATTTAAATGCGAACTTTAAATCAATCTGGTTAATG
This sequence comes from Babylonia areolata, assembly GCF_041734735.1. Lineage (NCBI taxonomy): Eukaryota > Metazoa > Mollusca > Gastropoda > Neogastropoda > Buccinidae > Babylonia > Babylonia areolata. The sequence goes on from NC_134891.1 coordinate 19,347,695, forward strand.
CTTAGTGAATTATATATTTCTTGCTCAGTTTTGCTGCACAGAGAGAGAGAGAGAGAGAGAGAGAGAGAGAGAGAGAGAGAGAGACTCACTGACCTTGTCTTGAAGAAGCTGGCGGCCTTGAGAGGAGAGAGGATGCAGAGACATCTCTCCACAGCGATCAGCGCCGTGGTGATGTTGGATATGGCCAGACAGCCCAGCGAGGTGGCCAGCACCAAACTGGGGTGACGTTTCTGCCAGTAGTTTCCTTCCACAGGGTCCAGCAGACTGATGAGAGCGTAGGACTTGCTACACATCAGGAACAGCAGGAAGCCTATGTCTGACACTGCCAGACTGACAGAACAACACGTCATAGCACCGCTTCTGTCGGGACCAAGATACACACAGTGCAACACAACACTCACAGGAGCCAGCCAAACACAGCTATCAGGGGGAATGGTAGAGTCAAGCTGGCGGGGTGACAAGAGTAGGCGAGACAAAATCTTTGTTATTGTGGGTAATAGATAAGTAAGTAACATGTCTTACATCCTGCCCTCGCCCTAAGGACGGAATAAAGCTAAAGAAGGGTAATAGATAAGTAAGTAGCATGTCTTACATCGAGCCCTCGCCCTAAGGCCGGAATAAAGCTAAAGAAGGGTCATAGATAAGTAAATAACATGTCTTACATCCAGCCGTAGCCCTAAGGACGGAATAAAGCTAAAGAAGCGAAAATGAATAAAAGGAAGGAAATAATGAAAATGCACCCCAAGTTTCCGATTATTTCACAATTCACGACAATTCCACGAAAAGCAAAATAAGAGAAAATAGCATGAAAAACAAACAAACAAACAAACCACAAACCCCATCCCCCCAAAAACACACACACACACACACACACACACACACACACACACACACATAACAAAAGCAAAAAAAACGTGAACACATAGTAGAGAAAACAACAGTCCTTCCGTTCCAGTCAAACATCACTCAACCAGCTCACACACACACACACACACACACACACACACACACACACACACACACACATTATATATATATATATATATATATATATATATATATATATATATATATATATATATATATATATATATATATAAAGCTAGAGGGAACTCCCAAATTATCGAAAGCAGTATCTGATTTCAGGTGACATGAGTTTTGTAAACAGGTTCATTTTTAGATTTTGCTTTAAGTTGTGGTTGGGTATAATTATTTTTTAAATGTGATGGTAAATTATTCCAGAGCCATCAAAACATCCTTACCTAAACAAACACAGGTTAATTCTGTCCGACAGTCCCTGGCGAGCAAAGACAGCCATGTTGATGACGTTGGTGATGATGCCAAAGGTCACGAGGACAGGAAACATCCCGACATACACCACAAGGTCCACCATTTCTGCCACAAAGGGACTGACAACGTTCCGGGGATTGTTGCAAGGTAAGACTTCATGGGGAGAGATGGCTGTGGAGAGATTCATATCATCCATGTCGGAGTACATAATAAGCGTGGTGTTTCCGCGAAGGTGTGGTGGTGGCGCTGGGGATGCGACACTCATCGTCTCTGATGTCTTCACTCTCTTCTGATGCAGATCATCAGACAGACACAACCTTCTCCTCCACCTGCAGACTAGCTCTCTGTACTGTCAGTCTGTGAGTCACGTGTCAGCTTCCGTGTTGGCAGTGAATGTGTGACACACAAGAATGTCAGAATTTCTTGGAAATGTGTTCTGGATCAGAAATATATGCCTGAAATAAAGAAAGTCATTTAGAGGAGGGAACAACATGGAGGGATCAAGAGACAAGGAGCAAAGAAGAAATGTGGATATGGTGCGTATAGTTTCTTTCATTTATTTATTTATTTATTTATCCATTTATTTTTTATATTCATATTTTGAGTGTGTATGCTGCATGTGTACTTATCGAAACCCCACCGAATGTGTGGTGTGATCTTTTCACACAGACATAACAAGAATAATGTATTTCCTCCAGAAATCCACAGTTAGAAAGTTAGAATACTGTAATGACAAAGTTAGAATACTGTAATGACAAAGTTAGAATGGTGGTGTGTGTCCATCGAGATCGATGATGACCATCGTTGTCATCCAGCTGGGGGATGGGGGGAGGGTGGTGGTGGGGTGGGGGGGAGGATGCTCATGAATCTATCTGTGAATGCGCAGATGGCTGAATAGTCCAATCTGCGCACGAAATGTTCGCTGACAGTTGGGGCAGACAAAGACAGGCATACCATTGTCAGGGAGCTTGTTTGCCCGTGACTTTCTGGCCTGCCTCTTCTGAACAGCTGCAGCAGTCCTGTTGGCCTCGCACAACTTGGCGCCTTTGTGCACAGCAGCGCGCCATTTGTCACAGTCCACTGCAGATTCCTACCAGGAGTCAGGGTTGATATCAAACGCTTTCAGAGAGACTTTCAGAGTATCTCTGAAGCGCTTCTTCTGACCTCCGTGTGATCTCTTCCCTTGTTGCAGCTCGCCATAGAAGAGCCTTTTGGGCAGCCGATGGTCTGGCATGCGCGCCACGTGTCCAGCCCAGCGAAGCTGGGACTTCATCAGGATGGTGAAGATGCCGGGAAGGGTGGCTTTTGCGAGCACCTCTGTGTCTGGGGTCCTGTCTTGCCACTTGATGTTCAGTAGCTTCCTGAGGCATGTTGTGTGGAAGTGGTTCAGCTTCTTGCCATGTCGTTGGTACACTGTCCAAGTTTTGCAGGCGTACAGTAGTGTGGGGAGAACTACTGCTCTGTAGACCTTTAGCTTGGTCTCAAGACTAATGCCTCTTCTGTTCCAGACATTTGCATTGAGTCTACCAAAAGTTGCGCTTGCTCTTGCAATCCTGACGTTCATTTCATTGTCGATTGTCACATTTCGTGACAGTGTGCTGCCAAGGTATGTGAACCACTCCACCGCACTGAGTCTCTGACCGTTGACTGTGATGTTGGGCTCAACGTAGGGTTTCCCTGGGGCTGGCTGATGGAGAACTTCAGTTTTCCTCGTGCTGATGGTAAGGCCGAAGTTCCTGCTGGCAGTGGCAAACTTGTCGACGCTGAGTTGCATGTCAGCTTCAGATCCAGCGTTGAGGGCACAATCATCAGCAAACAAAAAGTCTCTGATGATGTCTGTCATGACCTTCGTTTCTGCTTGAAGCCTTCTGAGGTTAAACAGCTTGCCATCTGTTCGGTATTTTAGGCCGATTCCAACATCGCCATCTCTGAAGGCATCAGTAAGCATTGCAGAGAACATGAGGCTGAACAGCGTTGGAGCCAGGACGCAGCCTTGCTTGACACCATTTGTGACAGCAAAAGGAGCACATGTTTCGCCATTGTCCTGGACTCGAGCCTGCATGCCTTCATGGAATTGGCTGACCATGGAAATAAATTTCCGAGGGCATCCGTACTTGGCCATGATCTTCCACAGTCCCTCTCTACTCACGGTGTCGAAGGCCTTAGTGAGGTCGACATAGGTGGAGAACAGATCAGCATTTTGCTCCTGACATTTCTCTTGCAGCTGCCTTGCAGCAAACACCATGTCGGTGGTTCCGCGCTCTTTCCGGAATCCACATTGGCTCTCAGGCAAATGACCTTGGTCAAGGTGTGCTGTGAGGCGGTTTAGTAGGATCCTGGCAAGTATCTTGCCTGCGATGGAGAGCAAAGAAATGCCCCGATGGTTATCACAGGCTTGCCGGTTCCCCTTTCGCTTGTACAAGTGAATGATAGATGCATCTTTGAAATCCTGGGGGATCGTCTCTTCTTTCCACATGAGTGAGTACAGCTGATGGAGCTTCTCGTCAGCACAGTGCCTCCATCCTTGTATACCTCTGCTGGTATGGAGTCTGAGCCAGGTGCTTTGCCACTGGATAGCAGACGGATTGCTTTCTGGGTCTCAAGAGGTGTTGGCGGATCGTCCAGTGCTTCGTTGACTTCGGGACTTGTGGGAGATGGTCTATGGCTTCATCATTTATGAAGGAAGGGCGATTTAAGACACTGTTGAAGTGCTCAGCCCAGCATTCGAGAATTTTCTCCTTCTCAGTGATCAAGGTATTCCCATCTGCACTGAGGAGGAGGGATGATCCTGAGGATGTGGGGCCGTAGACTTCTTTTAAGGCATCATAGAACCTCTTCATATCGTGCCTGTCAGCATATCCCTGGATCTCATCAGCTTTGTCACTCAGCCACTTATCCTGCATCTGGCATAACTTTTGCTGAACAGTCCTGCGGATGGCATCGTACGCATCCTTTTTTGATGTGGACTTTGGGTTGCTCAGGTAGGCTTGATGCAGACGGCGTTTCTCATCCAGAAGCTGCTTGATTTCATCACAGTTTTCATCAAACCAGTCTTTGTGCTTTCTGGTCATGGGTCCCAGGGTCTCTGAAGCTGTACTATAGATCAGCTCACGCAGGGTCCTCCAGTCAGACTCCACATTCTGATTGTCCAGAGAGGCAGATTCCAGGCGATCTTCCAGCAGCTCCACAAAGGACTGTTTGATGGTGATGTTTTTCAGCTTAGCGATGTTAAGCCGTTTTGGAGCCTTCTGGCCTTGGGGGCGTCTCTTGGGCTGGATTCGAATATTCAGCTTCGAGACTACAAGGCGATGGTCTGTCCAACACTCGGCGCTGCACATGGTCTTTGTTACACGTACATCTTGCCTATCCCTTTTCCTGACGATGACATAATCGATGCGATGCCAATGCTTTGAGCGAGGGTGCATCCATGACGTCCTGTTACGGGTAGGGAGGCAGAAAACTGTGTTGGTTATCAGCAGTTCGTGCTCTGCACAGGTCTGAAGCAAAAGCAATCCATTTGGGTTGCAGTGGCCCACACCATGCTTTCCAATCACTCCATCCCAGGAGATGTAGTCAGAACCAACTCTAGCATTGAAGTCCCCAAGAATGATGAGCTTATCTGCTTTAGGGATAGCAGCAATGACAGAGTGAAGGTCCTCGTAGAACTTCGCCTTCACTTCATCTGGGTTGGTCATGGTTGGGGCGTAGGCACTGACAATGGTGAGGTGCTTCTGGCCAGATGCCAGTGGGAGTTTCATGGTCATAAGCCTATCGTTGACTCCCTTTGGGATTCCAGCTAGCTTGCTGACAAGTGCTGTTTTTACTGCAAAACCAACGCCAGCCTCACGTCGCTCTTCGCTTCCTCGTCCACTCCAGAAGAAGGTGTGACCAGATCCCTGTTCACAGAGCTCGCCTTCGCCTGCAAGCCGAGTCTCACTCAAGGCTGCGATGTCAATGTTGTATCACAGTTAGAAAGTTAGAATACTGTAATGACAAAGTTAGAATACTGTAATGACAAAGTTAGAATACTGTAATGACAAAGTTAGAATACTGCAATGACATGACTGAAACACGGCTTCCTCCGAATGTCGTTACTAGCTTATAGAATACAGCAATGAGCTTTCAAGGACAGGCATGGCTGAAATATGTAGAGGCTTCTTCCAAACGATTTCATCAGTACGTTGAATACTGCAATGATGTTCTCAATAAAACAGACATGACTGAAATAATAGAGGCTCCCTCCAAATGATTTCACCAGTATGTTGAATACTGCAATGATGTTTTTAATAAAACAGACGTGACAGGTCTGTTGCTATGTGGGGGACCTGCAGCGTACAGCTGCCTTCATCATGGAGACTGGGGTGTCCACGACAAACGACATGAAAAAAAAAGAAGTATACTGTGAGTACGTTCTTAGAACAGTCAGTGCTAGCAAATGGCACTAGTGTGATTTCTCCGAATTACCATAACACATTACCAGAGTGCTGTAATATATTTCTGAATGAAATGTTATCAGAATACCAAAACGACATTGTGAAAACAAATGTTATGAGAACGTGTGTGTGCATTTCTCGCAACAAATGTTAACAGAATGCAGCGATTTGTTCTTCAGCCAAACAAATGTCGCTATTTCCTTCTGGAAACATATGCCATAAGAAAGCCGTAGCTGGTATGAAGATGTTTTCAGGATGTTGTCGTTTCGTCTTCAAGACATGTAATATCAGAATTCCAACATTTCTTCATTAAATTATGTTATGATAATGCCACTGTTTATTCCCTCGAAGCACGTGTTATCACAATATCACAATTTCGTTTCGAAACATGTCATGAGATTGCTGTGATTTCGTTTTCAAAACAGGTATTATGATGTGCAATCATCTTTTTTCCTCTTGAGAAATGCTATTGAATCACACACACAGACACATAGACATACAGAGACACAGGCACAGGCACAGACACAGACACACAGACACACAGACAGACAGACACACACACACACACACACACACACACACACACACACACACACACACACACATATATATATATATATATAGAGAGAGAGAGAGAGAGAGAGAGAGAGAGAGAGATAAATAGGTAGATACATAGATAGACAGATTTAAAATTCTGAAATAATGAATGATATCAGTTTTCTTCAAATTTCCCTTGGAATAGATGATATCGTAATGTGGCTTGTGTTCCCTCTCTTTGACAAAACGCTTGACGAGAAGGCAGCCATGTCGTTCTGTGCGTGTCAAGTGGCTGACCCAGGCACAGAGGGTTTCATTTTCACGTGACACCCGGACAACCCATGGCACACAGCTGTAGGACAGCCTGAAGCCCCTCACCCACCACAAACAGCTGTCAGCTGGAGGGTAGGGTCCAGGTCAGACTGTATTCACATTTAGCCTGCAGGCATTCAGGTCAGAAGTCTGCGACACTGATGTCATCGTCACCTGCACCATCCCCCGACCCCGCCTCCAACCCTTTTACATCCAACCCAGCAAAGAAATCCACACACACATGAAACTTTTGCTGCTAGTTTCATATCTTGAAAAAGTCAGGGTTAGCAAGGTTACTGAAACCAAGAAAGAAGCGATGGTTCCAGACCAGTGACTGTCACTCATTCTCCCCATACATATTCTCATCTACACAGCTCTACAGAAGAACACAAGTATGGACCAAACACATATGGACATCAACTACCCCCTCCTACCTACTGCTAACAACCCTCCTGGCCAGGCACTGTTGGCGTGCTGCTGAACTGGGGCAATCAATCAATCATTCATTCATTTGTTTATTCATTCATTCATATGTTAATTTGTTTATTGATATATTCATTCATTCATTTATTCATTCGTTCATTTATTCATTAGATCGTTGCTTAAAACACAGCAGACCATACAGGGCACATCAGCCTTGAAAACAAAAAGAAAATCTGCGATGCTGAACTACACCAATATCTTAATCTCTTCAATGCACACTTATCGGAACAAGTGCATTTGTTTCTCTCTGAAATGTATATGTGTTGTGTCTAAGAATAAAGCAAAGTCCGCTTTGCAGGGGAAGGCAGCCTCCAGGAACACGGCGCTGGGTACACCCTCTACTGGTCAGGCAAGCCAGAGACCGAGAGACGCCTTTATGGCGTAGGCTTTATGGTCAGGAGCACCATTGCCTCCAAGCTTGAAAACCTGCCAACAGGACACTCAGACCGAATTATGTCCATGCGCCTCCCACTACGGAACAAAGAGCATGCCATTCTGTTCAGCGTGTACGCTCCAACCCTCCAAGCGGATCCCACAGAAAAGGTCAAGTTTTACACTGATCTGCGCAACCTCGTTCAGAACACCCCTACTGACGACAAGGTCATTATCCTTGGCGACTTCAATGCCAGAGTTGGCCAAGATTCAGAAGCCTGGAAAGGAGTCCTTGGCAAGCATGGCGTTGGTAATTGCAACGACAATGGGCGCCTTCTTCTCGAGTTCTGTGCAGAGCAGCAGTTTACCATCACCAACACCATTTTCCAGCAGAAGGACAGCCTGAAGACAACGTGGATGCATCCTCGGTCCAAACATTGGCACCTCATTGATTACATCCTGATGCGCCAGAGAGACGTACGAGACGTCCTACACACCCGAGTGATCCCCAGCGCGGAGTGTCATACTGACCACCGCCTCGTCCGCAGCAAGCTCAGGCTCCACTTCAAGCCCAAACCAAAGAAAGGAGGAGCTCCTAGGAAGAAATTCCAGGTCGGCAACTTTCAGTCAGCTGAAGTGAAAGCTGAATTCCAGGCGAAGCTTCAGGACAAACTTGAAGACCCCAGTTGCCCCACAGACCCCTCTCCGGAAGCACTATGGGCACAGCTGAAATCAGCCATCCTGCAGTCCTCTGAAGAAGTCCTAGGGTTCTCGTCGAAAAAGAACAAGGACTGGTTTGACGAAAACAACCAGGAGATCCAAGAATTGCTGGCGAAGAAGAGATCAGCCCACCAGGCTCACCTTGCACAACCGTCTTGTCCGGTGAAGAAAGCAACCTTCCGGCTCATATGCAGCAACCTCCAGCGCAAGCTTCGTGAGATTCAAAATGGGTGGTGGACCAACCTGGCAGAGAGGGCTCAGCTTTGTGCAGACACTGGTGACTACCGGGGCTTATACGAAGCCTTGAAGGCGGTGTACGGTCCCTCATACCAGGTCCAGAGTCCTTTGCGCAGCGCAGACGGCCAGGCGCTCTTCACAGACAAGACGTCGATCCTGAACAGGTGGTCGGAACATTTCCAGGCCCTCTTCAGCGCCAACCGCACGGTTCAAGACTCGGCAATTCTCAGCATCCCACAACAGCCAGTGAAATTACAACTGGACGAGCTACCAACCCTAGAAGAGACTGTCAAGGCCATTGAACAGCTGAAATGTGGCAAGGCAGCAGGGGTTGACGGAATTCCGCCGGAGGCGTGGAAGAATGGAGGCCCAGCACTACACTCCAAACTCCACAACCTCTTTGTCTGCTGCTGGGAGCAAGGCAAACTACCACAGGACCTCCGTGACGCAGTCATCATCACCCTGTATAAAAACCAGGGAGAAAAGTCGGACTGCTCCAACTACAGGGGGATAACTCTGCTCTCCATCGCAGGCAAGATCCTCGCCAGAGTCCTCCTAAATCGGCTGGTGCCTACTATCGCCGAAGAACATCTCCCAGAGAGTCAGTGTGGCTTTAGAGCCAACAGAGGCACCACTGACATGGTCTTCGTTCTCAGACAGCTACAAGAAAAATGTCGGGAACAGAACAAAGGACTGTATGCGACATTCGTCGATCTCACGAAAGCTTTTGACACCGTGAGCAGAAAAGGTCTGTGGGAGATCATGAAACGTCTAGGATGCCCCCCAAAATTCCTCAACATGGTCATCCAACTACATGAGGAACAGCGTGGACAGGTCAGACACAGCAACGACCTTTCGGAGCCCTTCCCAATTGGAAATGGAGTGAAACAAGGTTGTGTCCTCATGCCGACCCTCTTCACGATCTTCTTCAGCATGATGCTCCAACAGGCCACTGAAGATCTTGGCGACGACGACGGTATCTTCATCAGATACCGCACTGATGGCAGCCTATTCAACCTGAGGCGGCTACAGGCCCACACCAAGACACTGGAGCAACTCATCAGAGAGCTTCTGTTTGCCGACGATGCTGCCCTCGTCGCCCATACAGAAGCGGCCCTGCAGCGTATAACGTCCTGCTTCGCAGAGGCTGCGCAGCTCTTTGGCCTAGAAGTCAGTCTGAAAAAGACGGAAGTTCTCCACCAGCCTGCCCCACGGGAAGAATTCCACGCTCCTCACATCAACATCGGTGAGACAGAGCTGAAGTCGGTCCACCAGTTCAGCTACCTAGGCTGGACCATCTCGTCTGACGCCAAGATCGACAAGGAGATCGACAACAGACTTGCAAAGGCAAACAGCGCATTCGGCAGGCTGTACAAGAGAGTGTGGAACAACAAACACCTGAAGAAAGACACAAAGATCAGCGTGTACAGAGCTGTTGTACTGCCCACCCTGTTGTATGGCTCCGAAACCTGGGTCACCTACCGGCACCACATACGACTGCTTGATCGCTTTCACCAGCGCTGCCTTCGCACCATCCTCAGCATCCACTGGAGTGACTACATCACAAATGTCGAGGTCCTGGAGCAGGCAAAGACTATCAGCATCGAGGCAGTGCTGCTAAAGACCCAGCTACGTTGGGCAGGGCACGTGTCCAGGATGGAGGACCACCGCCTGCCCAAGATCGCGCTGTATGGCGAACTGTCCACTGGCCACCGTGACAGAGGAGCACCCAAGAAGAAATACAAAGACTCCTTGAAAAAAGCTCTCGGTGCCTGTCACATTGACCATCGCCAGTGGTCCGTAGTAGCCGCTGATCGAGAGACCTGGCGACGCACCATCCACCAAGCTGTCTCCTCCTTCGAAAACAACCGCAGGGCCAGCCTTGAGGACAAACGCAGAAGGAGGAAGAACCACGACGCTGCAGCCGCGAACCCAGACCAGACTTTCCCTTGCAACCGCTGCGGCCGACTCTGCTTTTCCCGCATTGGCCTTGTCAGCCATGAGCGTGCCTGCATCAGACGTGGACAACGCCCTTCCTAGATCTTCGTCAGCGAAGCCAGGCCATGCTATGCCATTCTTGAAATGTATATGTGTTGTGTCTAAGAATAAAACACCCAGAACTCGCTTTCCAGACAGATGCTTAACTACAAGACCACTTCACCACTGAATGCGCTACTCATCCTACAGTGCACATCGCCCTGATACATACAGTGATGTCTGACAACACTGTGATCACTGATAGCTGTGGCACTGATACATACAGTGATGTCTGACAACACTGTGATCACTGATAGCTGTGACACTGATACAGGTAGTGATACCTGACTGATACATACAGTGATGTCTGACAACACTGTGATCACTGATAGCTGTGGCACTGATACATGCAGTGATGTCTGACTGATACATACAGTGATGTCGGACAACACTGTGATCACCGATAGCTGTGGCACTGATACATGCAGTGATACCTGACAACACTCTGAACACTGGTAGCTGTGGCACTGATACATGCAGAGATACCTGACAAGAATCTGAGCACCGATAGCTGTGGCACTGATACATGAAGTGATACCTGACAACACTGTGAACACTGATAGCTGTGGCACTGATACATGCAGTGATACCTGACAACACTGTGAACACCAGCAGTTGTGGCACTGATACAGGCAGTGACATCTGACTGATACATGCTGAGATTCCTGACAACACTGTGA
>NC_134891.1:19363795-19366230 GCF_041734735.1 Babylonia areolata
ACCACATCTCTGTCATCACCTTCATACCACATCTCTGTCATCATTTTCACACCACATCTCTGTCATCACTTTCACACCACATCTCGCTCTCTCTGTCATCACCTTCACACCACATCTCTGTCATTATCTTCACACCACATCTCTGTTATCAACTTCACACCACATCTCTGTCATCACTTTCACATCACATCTCTGTCATCACCTTCACACCACATCTCTGTCATCACTTTCACACCACATCTCTCATCACCTTCACACCACATCACATCTCTGTCATCACCTTAACATCACATCTCTGTCATCACCTTCACACCAAATCTCTGTCATCACCTTCACACCACATCTTGCTCTCAGTTTTCTTTTAAAATATCAGTCAGTAGTTTCTTATATTTTTTTTTTTTTTAATAGAACTGGAGGCTTTCACATCGCATTTTATTTCCATAGTTGTGTATCTTTGTTTCACTCCACGTTTTTTAGAGTTGGAGACGCTGCTGTTGCTGTTGCTATGCAGTTGCTGCTGACCACGAACATCATCACTAACACTACCACAACAACAACTACTACTACTGTTTCTTCTGCGTCTTAATTTTTCGATGATGGTTGTCGCTTTGGTTTCATACTGAAATGGATTATGCGGTTTCACACAGGATTTATCTGATAGTTTCTGTAGACTGAAAACTACCGGGAGGTGATCACTGCCTTGGTGTGGAAGCGTCTCTGCATTCATTCCTGCTCTGAATTTTGGAGATGTTTGAGCGATGTCGACCACACTGTCACTGTCCCCTTGTCTTGTTCCAAGGCGAGTTGGGGATGTGGTTGTCAATGCGCTAAGAAGAATTTCCCCTATCATTCCTTCAAGTGCGAGTCCTTGTGGGCTGGTGTTCCGCTGGTCCCATAACTTCGATCTTGCATTAAGGTCTCCACAGATAATGACAGAGTCTCCAAATTCGTTCTCTATTTCCTCTTAAAAGGCCCAGTCCACTTTTGTTGTGCAGGTTCCTGGGTGAACATTAGCATTGATGAGCACGATGCTTTTGTGAATTCCGTCAGGTTTTTCAAGACGCACACCCACTATGTTCACATGAGTTGCGACACCATTTCTCTAGATTTATGGTGGAAACTTTTCTCTTTTTTTTTCTTCTTTTTTTTAAAAGTATATTTTTGCTTAGCATGATTGCTACTCCTCTTCCTTCATGCCTTTGGAAGACTGAAATTCTTAAAATCTATTGGTCTGTCTGCACTTGTCCTGGTCTCTTGGAGACATAAGATGTCAAAATCATACGCTAATTTCTCAATTGTTGAGATTCTCATTCTCGCGCTGGAGCAATTCCAACTGCCGATTCTAAAGAATTTCTTTGACAGCCGCTCTGCATTTGTCAGTGTGCCACATAAGCATGATCTTTTCCCACCTCTTTTGCCGCGCCTATTTTGGGGTTCTGGGGGATCTGAATTTATGTCTCACGCAATGCAGCTGATCCCCGAGGTGCACGCGAGACAGAGTTTTATCATTAACGAATCATTATTATGTTATAAAGAAAATTAATTTTGTTTCCATTATGAGTTGATTGTGTGTGTGTGTGTGCGTGCGTGCGTGCGTGCCTGTGTGTGTGTGCGTGCGCGCGCGCTTGCGTGCGTGTGTGTCACACTATATGTATGTGTGTGTGTGTGTGTGTGTGTATGCGTGCGTGTCTGCACGTGTGTGAGTGCCGGTCGAGAGTGTTATTGAATGAGTGCGTGTATGTGTGTTTTTGTCTATCTGTCTGCGTGCATGCATGTATGTGCTTGTTGCAGGAGGTGAGAGAGAGAGAGAGCTCTGAACTCTCGATGTTTTAATGAATAGACCTCAGGCCCATGTCATTGAGGGTGGTTACAAATTCATAGTCACCACAGAAGGATAGTTTACGAGAGACAGACAAACAGACACAGACAGACAGTTACAGACAGAAACAGACAGACAGACAGAGAGAACAGTGTGCCTCCAGTTTATAACGCCCAGTCATAGCCCTGTCAACCTGTACGAGCCAGTCCACCTGCACACACCACGCCTGTCATGACGCGACGTCTGCACGAGCTGACAAATTGCCGATGCCATCAGGGGCCGCAACCTTTTGCTAGAAACAAAGCAGCTGTCATCGACTCGAGTAATGTCTCTTGATGGCCACACACACCCTTTAGTCCTTGCAGTTGGGTATGTCCTAATAAATATCTAAATTATAAAAATAAAAAAAACACAAAAAACAAACAAACAACAACAAAAAAAGGGAAAAGCTGAGTCACGTTCTGCGTTCAAGATATTCTGTGGTGTCCAGAAATGGGCATCCCATTAGAAAAGGAAATATACGGCAAGATACACACTAGGTGCTGGAAAACAAGTACAGGAATGTTTGTATATATATATATATATGTATGTATGTATATCACAAATGTGATTTATA
>NC_134891.1:19366330-19378830 GCF_041734735.1 Babylonia areolata
ATAATATAGTCTTTTCCAGCAGTAACATGACGTCAGAGTTGTTCCTCTCAAACCAATAGAGTCTTTTCCAGCAGTAACATGACGTCACAGTTGTTGCAGTCAAACCAATAATGTGGAGTCTTTTCCAGCAGTAACATGACGTCAAAGTTGTTCCTCTCAAACCAATAATGTAGAGTCTTTTCCAGCAGTAACATGACGTCAGAGTTGTTGCAGTCAAACCAATAATGTAGAGTCTTTTCCAGCAGTAACATGACGTCAGAGTTGTTGCAGTCAAACCAGTAGAGTCTTTTCCAGAACTAACATGACGTCAGAGTTGTTGCAAACCAGTAATATGGAGTCTTTTCCAGCAGTAACATGACTTCAGAGTTGTTGCAGTCAAACCAATAATGTAGAGTCTTTTCCAGCAGTAACATGACGTCACAGTTGTTGCAGTCAAACCAATAATGTGGAGTCTTTTCCAGCAGTAACATGACGTCACAGTTGTTGCAGTCAAACCAATAATGTGGAGTCTTTTCCAGCAGTAACATGACGTCACAGTTGTTCCTCTCAAACCAATAATGTGGATTTTTTTTCCAGTAGTAACATGACGTCAGAGTTGTTGCAGTCAAACCAGTAATGTGGAGTCTTTTCCAGCAGTAACATGACGTCACAGTTGTTGCAGTCAAACCAATAATGTAGAGTCTTTTCCAGCAGTAACATGACGTCAAAGTTGTTGCAGTCAAACCAGTAATGTGGAGTCTTTTCCAGCAGTAACATGACGTCACAGTTGTTACAGTCAAACCACGGACCAGCAGAGCGGCACTTCGATCCGGCATGTCTCCCCGTTCCCAACACGGTGCACAGTGTCCCTGAAGATCCCAAGTCAGCCGCTGATGACCGCGGACAGACAGTTCAGGCAGGAGGAAGGTGGCAGAATGGTTAAGACGCTCATCTGCCAATACAAAAGTTCGTGAGGGTCTGGGTTCGAATCCCGCTCTTGGGCTTTCTCTCAAGTGTGACTGGAAAATCAAACTGAGCGTCTAGTCATTCGGAGGAGACGATAAACCGAGGCCCCGTGTGCAGCACGCGCTTGGCGCACTGAAAAAGAACCCACGGCAATGAGAGTGTTGTCCTCTGGCAAAATGCTGTCAAACAAATCCACTGTTACAGGTACACAAACATATATATGCGCGTACTCTCCAGGCCTGACTGAGCGCGTTGGATTATGCTTCTGGTCAGGCATCTGACTAACAGATGTGGTGCAGCGTATATGGGTTTGTCTGGACGCAGTGACGCCTCCTTGAGAAACCAAAACAGTTCAGACAGCATGCTGTCCTTCACTCCTCACGTGCAGTGCTGACCTCATGCGCCAAAACAGTTCAGACAGCACGCTGTCCTTCACTCCTCACGTGCAGTGCTGACCTCATGCACCAAAACAGTTCAGACAGCACGCTGTCCTTCACTCCTCACGTGCAGAGCTGACCTCATGCGCCAAAACAGTTCAGACAGCACGCTGTCCTTCACTCCTCACGTGCAGTGCTGACCTCATGCGCCAAAACAGTTCAGACAGCACGATGTCCTTCACTCCTCACGTGCAGTGCTGACCTCATGCACCAAAACAGTTCAGACAGCACGATGTCCTTCACTCCTCACGTGCAGTGCTTACCTCATGCACCAAAACAGTTCAGACAGCATGCAGTCCTTCAGTCCTCACGTGCAGTGCTGACCTCATGCACCAAAACAGTGCTGTCCTTCACTCCTCACGTGCAGTGCCGACCTCATGCGCCAAAACAGTTCAGACAGCATGCAGTCCTTCACTCCTCACGTGCAGTGCTGACCCCATGCACCAAAACAGTGCTGTCCTTCACTCCTCACGTGCAGTGCTGACCTCATGCACCAAAACAGTTCAGACAGCATGCAGTCCTTCACTCCTCACGTGCAGTGCTGACCTCATGCACCAAAACAGTTCAGACAGCATGCAGTCCTTCAGTCCTCACGTGCAGTGCTGACCTCATGCACCAAAACAGTGCTGTCCTTCATTCCTCACGTGCAGTGCTGACCTGATGCACCAAAACAGTTCAGACAGCACCCACTCCTCATGGCCAGGACCGTGCTAAGGAGAGCGTGGCTCCCAGCTCTTCGACGGAGACCTCCAAGCCCACCACCAGTAAGACTCCCAAGTCAAGTCAAATCAAGTCGCTAAGTCAAGTCAAATGAAATCAAGTCAAATCAAGTCAAGTCGTCAAGTCAAGTCGTTAAGTCGTCAAATCAAGTCAAGTCATCAAATCAAGTCAAGTCGTCAAATCAAA
Source organism: Babylonia areolata (assembly GCF_041734735.1). Classification (NCBI taxonomy): domain Eukaryota; kingdom Metazoa; phylum Mollusca; class Gastropoda; order Neogastropoda; family Buccinidae; genus Babylonia; species Babylonia areolata. The sequence goes on from NC_134891.1 coordinate 19,368,619, forward strand.
TCAAGTCTAGTCAAGTCGTCAAGTCAAGTCGGTAAGTCGTCAAATCAAGTCAAGTCATCAAATCAAGTCAAGTCGTCAAATCAAATAAAGTCTAGTCAAGTCGTCAAGTCAAGTCAAGTCAAGTCGTTAAGTCGTCAAGTCAAGTCGTTAAGTTGTCAAGTCAAGTCGTCACGTCAAGTCTAATCAAGTCAAGTCAAGTCAAGTCGTCAAACTGAAGTCAAGTCAAATCAGGTCAATTCAAGTCAAGTCATCAAATCAAGTCGTCAAATCGAGTCAAATCAAGTCGTCAATTCAAATCGAGTCAAATCAAGTAAAGTCAAGTCAAGTCGTCAAATCAAGTTAAGCCTAGTTAAATCAAGTCCATTCGTCAAATCAAATCAAATCTAGTGAAGTCAAGTCAAGTCAAGATTTAATCCGAAAATTCCCCATGGCGGCACATGAAAAAAAGGGGGCGGAGGGGGGGAGGGGGCAAAAGGAAAACAATACATGGTTGCAATGTATGTCGCAAGGTTACATTGTGCATGATGGACTTGTTATACAAAAAAAATATAAAAAAATAATAATAATGCTCCGTTTAGAACGTCATCTGAACACACACACACAAAAACAAAACCCATCTCGTTTCAAATAGCACAAATTGCACCGACAGTACCTAGAACTCTAGCCGAGTAGAATGATAATATTTCAGAGGAAGCAGGACTAGGAGCTGCCACCCAGCCAGGACACCTGGATACCCAGCACAGCGTCTCCAGTGACGTGTGTGTGATAGTTCGTCCTCCTCACCACCCCTGCCAAGACATTTCTCGCTACAACAGGGGTTTGTGTGTGTGTGTGTGTGTGTGTGTGTGTGTGTGTTTTAATTCATTTAACTCTCTCCATACGAACGGCGAAAGAGACGACGCAAACAGCGTTTCACCCCAATTACCATCATCAAAAAATTGCAAGCGGAAGGCTCTTATACTGAAGAGGTGAATGTTGACAAAGAATACCACAATTCTGACGACGGAAGCTAAAGGTTGGGTCATTCAGACACCCACTGGACATCCGATGGGTCTGTATAGAGGAGAAAAGAGGACTGGCCGTACTGAGTGAATTAATGTCTATCCACATTAAGTGATATTAGACAGAAAAAAAGGAGGGGTAGGGTTGGGGTGGGTGGTGGCGGGTGGAGGAAGGAGGGAAAGGGTGAGGGGAAAAAATCACAACATTTACAACAATCTGGCTAAAACAATAACTTCCAAACTTAGAAGAAAAAAAAAAAGATAAATCATTTTAACAACCTAGTTGGACTATCCAACAAAGATTTGAAACAGTGCAGCATTAGCAGTGACAAGTCCAAGATATATACACAAATCTTGGGTCGGGGGGGTGGGGAGGGGGGAATTATAACAGCAACCCAATTGGACTATTTAAGATTTAAAGAAACTGAACAATAAAAGTGATGAGTCCAATATTTCTTGCATCGGAAAAGATGCTAGTACAGGAATATGACATTTTAACATGTCGCAAGTAAATACATGATCACTTGTTGTAGGATTACCACATATACAGGAAACACTTTTTATGTATTTTGTCTTGAAACAGTTCAGTTTCAATCTGCAGATCAATGATGCAATCTGCCTTTTACTGTAAATGTGTTGTTCATATTTACCAACAATTCCATAAATATTACTTATTTCTTCGTATAAGTTGGAACGGCCCATTTTCCTTTCTTCTGACTGAAAGTATGATCGCTGGATTTGTTCTACTATACTATTACACTCCTGCAATGAAAATGGAAGAGGTAAATATGTTGACTCAGCTGATTCCTTTGCTCCTTTTTTCGCCAAGAGATCAACCTTCTCATTATAAAGAAGGCCACAATGCGAAGGAATCCAGATAAATGTAGTACTAGTACCCCTCAATGAGAGTAAATGAATTAGATGTTTAATTACAATAATAATTTCAGATCTAACTTTGGAGTGTAAATATTTGATAACATTAATGACTGACTTAGAGTCAATACAAAAAGCAATCTGGAAAATATTTTTTGGCAAATCGAGTAAGAAGTACAATGCCATAAGTATTGCAACTAGCTCCGCGGTAAAGATTAACTTATTTTTTCCCACGTTATAATTTTTTTTCTGCGTTTAGTTCAGGTATGATATATGTGGCACCTGCATTATTGTTTAACACAGAACCATCTGTATAAACCATCAGGTGGTTTGGATATTGATCACATAAGTGGATTCGGGCATAAGATGACAGTAAATTTATGTTTTCAGTCTTTGTTACATTCGTATAATCAATATCAAACTGGGCTCTCTTGAATTCCCAGGGTGGGATATGGGATAAAACGGACTGTTTGGCTACATTATGCTTCAGATTTAGATCAGAGCTTGTTATAGTAGTAGATGTGTATGTACTAATGGTTATATGGGAGGCTATGGTCCTAGCTCTTTTTGAAAAGTCAGTATCGGACTTAAGATTTAGTTCAGGTTTCAAATCATTTTCTGCTGTATAGCTTCTCAAGACGAATTTGGTGCATTGAAGGTTCCTGTGTTCTTCAAGTGGTAGTACCCCAGCCGCACTATATGTTTTAATACATGACGCATGATCTGGTATACCAAGAGTAAGTTTATATCCTTTGCAGTCTATGCTTTGGAGTTTCTTCAATAAATATTTTGGGGCACTGAAAAATACTTCTTGGGCATAAGTTAATTTTGATCGAAGAAGCGATGTAGATAGGCGATGTAGATAGTGTTAATCTGTCTTGTCCCCAAGATTGCTTACTTATAACTTTTAAGAAGTTTAACGTTTTTCTTGCTTTTGTTAAAATATTTTCTAAATGATAATTCCATGTTAGTTTTGTTGTCAGATATACTCCAAGGAATTTCACTACCTTTGCATATTCAAGGGGGGGGGGTTCATTTCTTTTAAAGTTAGGCATATTTACTGGATCTGACCCATTATTAAAAAGCATCATATGTGATTTTTCAGCAGACAACTCCAAGCCGTTTTCAATCATGTAATCAGAAATTATGTTTAGTTCATTTTGATATAGCCTTGAGAGATCTAGCAGGTGTGCACTTTTTTTAATGCTGCTTTCATCTACATGCATATGTCATCAGCATACTGGACAAGCACAATTTTTTTTGTTAGTTTTCTTGGTTGGTCGAACATTAAAATACTAAATAATAAAGGAGCAATAACAGACCCTTGAGGGATACCCATTTGTAGCTGCCTTGTAGAAGAATAAGCATTGCCTATTTTTGTTCAAATTTTCCTACTGGTTAAGAAACCTTTAATGAATTCAAATACATGACCTGACAAGCCAATGCTTTTAAGCTTGCAAAGCAATTTTGAGTGCCATATTTGATCATAGGCTTTCGTTACATCAACAAAATGTAGCTAATACGCACTTTCTTCTTGCAAACTGATGCTTAACTTGAGTGGTTAATTTGACAAAAGGTTCAATTGTAGATCTAGCCTTGCGAAATCCAGCTTGATTCACAGGGATAACGTAATGTGTGTGTGTGTGTTTGTGTGTGTGTGTGTGTGTGTGTGTGTGTGTGTGTGTGTGTGTGTTTCTGCATATCTGTTTCTCTCTGTCTCTGTCCCCGTCCCTCTCTCTGTCTGTCTGTCTTCCCGTCTCTTTGTCTCTGTCTCTGTCTCTGCTCTACCTGTCTGTCTGTCTCTCTTTTTCCGAACAGACTCAGTGAAAAATAAAGCAATCACCTTTCAGTGTAGCAGGTGATCGTATTACTGCGCATGATACCAATGATCCCCTCCACCACCTGCACACTCCCTCTCCTCCCCTCCCCCCCACCCCAACCGCTCCTGCCAGTCTCCAGGGTATAAAATCAAACGTGGCGCCCCATACCACTACGACAGCCGCTTTACCTTCAGTGCCTTCAGTCCTGTCAACAGCAAGATGTGTCCACATTCAGTGTTACAGATGAAGGTCAGTACTCCACCCCCCACTATTTGTATTTGTATTTCTTTTTTTTTATCACAACAGATTTCTCTGTGTGAAATTCGGGCTGCTCTCCCCAGGGAGAGCGCGTCGCTATACTACAGCGCCACCCATTTTTTTAATTTTTTCCTGCGTGTAGTTTTATTTGTTTTTCCTATCGAAGTGGATTTTTCTACAGAATTTTGCCAGGAACAACCCTTTTGTTGCCGTGGGTTCTTTAACGTGCGCTAAGTGCATGCTGCATACGGGTCCTCGGTTTATCGTCTCATCCTGTCTGTCTGTCTGTCAGCTACCCCAGAGCTACAGGTCTCAGAAACACAGGGTCCTCTCCGTTGTTATTTTGTGTGTGTTGATGTTCTTTTGTTTGCTTTTTGTTTTCTTTATCATTGTTCAAAGTCCTGTGGGAAGTAACCCAAGCACAGTGCATCAAGAGCCATTTTCATGGTACGTGCGTGATAGTCGTGTCCGACTATGACCGTCAGAACAGCTGAGTTGCAACTGCTGCCCCAACTATCTGCGCTACAGCTGGATGGAAGGGGAAAGTAGGGTAGGTGTGCTTAATTGCGAACGGTCCAGTCGAAGCTACCAGCTCAACGTGGGTACTGTAAAGATAACATATCGTAAACGTAGTTCTATTGTTTTACGAAGGCTTTCTCCGACTGATTGCACCAGGAAGAGTTCTTCTGCTCGTTCTTTTCTGTCGACGTTTGGAATTGCAGGGGTGCCTGGGGATAAATGCGAACGGGCAAGTCTAAATGGGAACGATGGCTTTTGGTACATGTAGACAAATCAAAACAGAAGCAGGTTTTTAACTCATGTACTGTCAGTTGTACTTTTCCCCCAATATAATTGCTTATAAATAGTGTTCAGTTGATTTCCCCAAAAAATATTGACATCTGAACATTCGAAAAAGAAGTGTTCTTATTGTCATGTGTTACTTTCATTTTGTGTAACAGAATGTTCGTTGGGTATATGTTATTAAGGATCTTCCATTGTAGTTCTCGCAGTTTCACTTCTTTTGCTGATAAATGAGGGATTGACCAGGTGTTTTTATTTGATTCAAAGTCAGGTTTTCTTTTCCAGAATCCATAGGCACATCAGTTTCCTTTATCTCATTCATGTGTTTCATTATCGAAATATTTTGAAATTGCTTTTGGTTGATCATTTCACTTGTTTACAGGAGGAAGGTGGCAGAATGGTTAAGACGCTCAGCTGCCAATACAGAGAGTCCGTGAGGGTGTGGGTTCGAATCCCGCTCTCGCCCTTTCTCCTAAGTTTGACTGGAAAATCAAACTGAGCGTCTAGTCTTTCGGATGAGACGATAAACCGAGGTCCCGTGTGCAGCACGCACTTGGCGCACTGAAAAAGAACCCATGGCAACGAGAGTGTTGTCCTCTGGCGAAATTACGTAAAATGAAATCCACTTTCATAGGTACACAAATATGTAAGCATGCACTCAAGGCCTGACTAAGCGCGTTGGGTTATGCTGCTGGTCAGGCATCTGCTCAACAGATGTGGTGTAGCGTGTATGGATTTGTCCGAACGCAGTGACGCCTCCTTGAGAAAGTGAAACTGAAACTGAAACTTACAAAGTGTCTTTCATTTGTCAGAGTGTGGGTTTGTGTGTGTGTCTGTCTGATCCATTCTGTCCATTCAGCTGGGATGGCATTCATTCATGGCATGATATTCGAAATAAGTGACAGCATTGTTCTGAGCTACTTTGTTTTGGATATCCTCCAGTGTGTATGATCTTTTTTCATCTATTCTAATTATATCAATGATTCTGTTTATTCCGGACATAGACCAGTTAGGAACAAGTAGTACGGTTTTCTTAAATTGTATGAAGCTGTTGTTCCCCAATGGTGATATTGAAGTTATGAAAAATGTACGCTTTCTGCTGATTCTAATGGTTTGGTTTCTAAGTATGTACTTTTTTTCTCTCCAAAATCCACTTTCAATATTATCAACACATTTTAATTCGTTAGGTCTACAATAAACGTCAAGAACATATGGCCATTTTCCAAATTGTCTAAAGTTCCATTTGGGGATACAACTCGTCTCAAAACTCACCTTTTCCCTCAGCAGTAAGTTCAAGTGTGGCAGGTCCACTTCCTTTTGCGTTAGCTGTGCTTGACTATGTGTGTATACGTATGTATGTGTACATAACTACATGCATGTATATGAATGTGTATTGTGTGTGCTTGTGTTTATGTAAGTTTTTTGCCTGTCTATGTGTGCGTATGTGTTAGGGTAGCTGTTAGATACACATGTATGTTAAAATGTATGTATGCAGTGTGTGTATGTGTGTGTGTGTGTGTGTGTGTGTGTGTGTGTGTGTGTGTGTGTAGTCACATTTTGGTGTGTGTATGTAACATAGATGTAATGTTTTATGTTAACAAAAGCGTTTTTGTAAAGCACCTAGAGCAGATTTCTGGATGGTGTGCTATATAAGTATTCATTATTATTATTATCATTATTAACTCCAGTTTTCGTCTGTAGAGCTGAATAGTTTCCCGACCCACTGTAGATGAAAGGACCTGTGTAAACTGGCCGTGTTGACCATTCTTAGTGGTTGGTTTTGTTGCAGATGAAGATCTTGCTGTTCTTCTCCTTGCTTCTCCACTGCACAAGTAAGACAAAGTTTTGTCTGTGTTATAAAAGATAAATTTTATTATAGAAAAAAAAAAGATTTGTTGTCCATGTAGATACTATTACTTTATTAAATTATTAGCTAAATTTATCAAATGAATAATATATTAATCTCTTTGTCTCTCTCTCTGCCTGTCTGTCTCTGTCTGACTATATCTGTCTCTGTCTCTGTCTCTCTCTTTCTCTCTGTCTGCTTCTCTTTCTCTCTCTCTCTCTCTCTCTCTCTCTCTCTCTCCCTCTCTCTCGATCTCCCCCCTATCTCTCTCTCCCTCCCTCCCTCCCTCTCTCTCGACCACCCCCTCTCTCTGTCCCTTCCTCACTCCCTCCCCATCTCTCTCCCTCCTTCCCTCCCTCTCTCTCTTTCTCTCCCTCCATCCCTCCCTCGCCCCCCCCCTCTCTCTCTCCCTCACCAGTTGACAAACATAAGACGTCTAACATTTCAAAGTACAAGGTGAGAAAACAATGACCATATCACACCACACACCACACACCACATCACCCCAGACACCACACCACATCACCACACATCACATTATTACATACACACACTACATCACCACACACACCACATCACCACACACACTACATCACCACACACACCACATCATCACACACCACATCACCACACATCACATCACCACACACACCATACCACCACACACCACATCACCACGCACACTACATCACCACACACACCACGCACACTACATCACCACACACACCACATCACCACACATCACATCACCACACACACACCACATCACCACACATCACATCACAACATCACCACATAACAACATCACCACATCACCACACACATCACCACACACTACATCACCACACACACCACATCACCACACACCACATCACCACACACCACATCACCGCACACACCACATCACCACACACCACACAACCACATCACTAGACACCACACACACCACATCACCACACACACCGCATCACATCATCACACCACCACACACACCACACACCACATCACCACACACACCACATCACCACACACCACACACACCACATCACCACACACCACACAATCACATCACCACACACACCCCATCACCACACACACCACACACCACATCACCACACACACCACATCACCACACACTACATCACCACACACCACACAACCACATCACCACACACCACACACACCACATCACCACACACACCACATCACCACACACCACACACACCACATCACCACACACCACATCACCACACACCACACACCACATCACCACACACCACACACACCACATCACCACACACCACATCACCACACACCACACACCACATCACCACACACCACACAAACACATCACCACACCAAACACACACCACACACCGCATCACCACACACCACACCACATCACCACAGACGCTACATAACCACATACACCACACAACCACATCACGACACACACCACACCACATCACCACACACCACACACCACATCACCACATACACGACTTCTCCACACACACCACGTGTTATGTAAACGCCATAATCTTTCCCGCCTGGTTATGTTAATTCCAGCATTTTTCCCCCGTGGTTATGTCAACAGTGGAATCTTTCCCACGTGGTTATGTCAACAGTAGAATTTTTCCCACGTTGCTATGTCAACGCCAGCATCTTTCCCACGTGGTTACGTCAACGCCAGAATCTTTCCCACGTTGTCATGTCAACGCCAGCATCTTTCCCACCTGGTTATGTTAATGCAAGCATTTTTCCCACATGGTTATATCAATGCCAGCATCTTTCCCACGTGGTTAAGTCAACGCCAGCATTTTTCCCACGTAGTTACGTCAACGCCAGCATCTTTCCCACATGGTTATGTCAACGCCAGAATCTTTCCCACGTTGTTATGTCAACGCCAGCATCTTTCCCACGTTGTTATATCAACGCCAGCATCTTTCCCACGTTGTTATGTCAACGCCAGCATCTTTCCCACGTTGTTATATCAACGCCAGCATCTTTCCCACGTTGTTATGTCAACGCCAGAATCTTTCCCACGTTGTCATGTCAACGCCAGCATCTTTCCCACGTTGTTATATCAACGCCAGCATCTTTCCCACGTTGTTATGTCAACGTCAGCATCTTTCCCACGTTGTTATATCAACGCCAGCATTTTTCCCGTGTGATTATGTGAAGCATCTTTCACGCGTTGTTATGTCAACGGTAACAGACACCAGTTAGTTCTCTGCCCTCGCCCTCTATGCAAATGTTTTCGCAGAGGAGGCACGGTGGAACAAGACACAGCAAGAAGATGACCGATTGAATGGTCATTTGATATATAATATGATATAATATGGGTACGTATATGGCGTTTGTCGTCTATCAGACAGCAAGATCAAAGCGCTTTACAAGCACTGAATCATTTGCACACCGAACAAGAAGCCTCCACTTGTCCCGGTCAGTGGCAAACGCTTGGGTTTGCGCGAAGGTTTTCCCGATCCACTCAAGGATGTTGTCTTGTCCACCACTTTCTCTGACATCCCCTTCTTCTCTTTCCTTGAACTGTTCCTTGAAGGATGGTCTTGAAGAGGACACAACATCTTGTTACGTGGCCAAACCATTTCAGTAAACTCTTCTTTACAAGGGACAGCAGGTCTTCGTAAATGGTTCATATGCTGTCTCACTCTTCTGTGCATCTCCTCATCAGTGATGTGGTCAGTGAATGAAAGGCCAAGAAGTCGTCCAGAGCACCTCATTTCTGCAACTTGGGTCTTCCTTTCACGTTGTGCAGTCAGAGTCCTTGACTTGCATGCACACAGAGGACTGGCAAGACGAGAGCACACAGTGTCAGGTGGGTGTGGAGGGAACAGGGATTTCTGTCCCTCATCCAGCGGCCAGTCAGGGACAATGACCCCAGACTGTCACTCATACTGGGGGAAAACAGGTTCCATCTCTCTCCCTCTGTCTCTCTGTCTCTCTCTCTGTCTCTCTCTCTCTCTCTCTCTCTCTCTCTCTCTCTCTCTCTCTCTCTCTGCCCCCCTCTCTCTGTCTCTCTCTCCCCCCTCTCTCTCTGTCTCTGTCTCTCTGTCTCTCTCTCTCTGCCCCCCCTCGCCCCCCCTTCTCTCTCTCTCTCTCTCTCTCTCTCTCTCTCTCTCTCTTCATGCTATCAACAGAAGGAGAAAAACGAAAATTCAGAATGTCAGAAATCAAGTTATTATGCTGTTGGCTGTTTTGATTTTTTTTTCCGCCTCACTGTAACTATGGTTTGATGTTCCCTTCCTCATGGTGAAAGACATCGTATTGTGGTAAGATCACTTTAGTGTTATTTGTCATTTGACAGCTTTAGTCCATCTCGTTGTTTTAAGTATTGTCCAATGTATAACTTTGTATGTCAACACCTCAAACTGCAGGGTGCGTGTGACGAACTTTTGTTTTGACCCCTTACCGACCCCAGTCCTTTAGGATTGTGGCCCAAGGCCGATGTACATTCTGAGTGCCCCCCCCCCCCCCCCCCCCCCCCCTCTCTCTCTCTCTCTCTCTCTCTGTGTGTGTGTGTGTGTATCTGTGTGCATCAACCATATCAGAATGACCGTTGGTGCCCCCCCCCCACCCCTTCCAATCCCCC